>NC_046221.1:16112762-16412762 GCF_009819885.2 Catharus ustulatus | reverse complement strand
GGGAACTTCAACAGAGAATGTTTTATATGAACCAAATTCAAAATTTGATTCCTTTGTTCATTCTTTACAAACTCTTTAATATAAATTGTCCCAACTCTGTACTTTCTCCTTCTTAAAGACAAGACAGACTTTGTTCTATCACAATTTTAGCAGCAACTTGCATTTTTTTATGCTTATACTGAACACATTCCAGTATGAAGCTGTCCATACTGGATACTACAAGTGACAGTTCTGAATACTGGAGTATGTCTGAGGTTTCATAAATATCAATTTATATTTATGGCATTTAAGTTTCTCAGTATTTGCAATGCTAATTCTCTTGGGTTAATATATTATGCTAAAGGCTGATTTTTAGTGAGAAATGTCATTAAAATGATTTCATTTATTTATGCTTTAATGCTACATGGCTAACTGCTCATACAACCCATGTTTACAGTTGTGTACCATCCAGCCTTTTGCCACTGGGTGACAGCCAAAGCATGAGAACAAAAGCCTTATTCAGGAAAAGAATTCCCTGAACTGCTATATGAATATCAAGTGATTATGCAAATCAGAACAGGAG
This sequence comes from Catharus ustulatus, assembly GCF_009819885.2. Classification (NCBI taxonomy): domain Eukaryota; kingdom Metazoa; phylum Chordata; class Aves; order Passeriformes; family Turdidae; genus Catharus; species Catharus ustulatus. The sequence goes on along the minus strand of NC_046221.1, from coordinate 16,412,200 downwards.
GAGCTTACTAAAACTCTCTTTCTGACCTCCCTTATGTATAAGGAGGGAAATATGCTGAGAATCTCGAAGTAAATATCCTTGTAAGAGAACAGTAAGTACAGCAAATGCCGACCTCAACATTTAACTGAAACACTTCCTCATAAAACTCAACGATCTTTGTAATTTGTACAAATCTACATCACAAAATGTCTTTTTCCTTGATTTTGCAAAGGTATAAGAGGGGAGAAAAGGGTCCAAAACTGTCTGATGGAGAAGGACAAAAGAGATGTACAATACAAGTAATACTCTACTACAAAAAATAAAAAAGTTTATTTTCATGAGAGTAAATGTGCATGTTTCCCTTTAGAATAACTTTCTCTAATTTAGACTATTTTTAATGACTTGAAAAGAGAAGTACAAAGAGAGGGCAAAACATGAACCTATCATGCAGCACTTTAAAATGGTGTTTTTTGACTTTGAATTAAAACTTTAACAAAAACCAGTTTACTAAAGGTTTATTCGATTTTTCTCAAAATGCAAAAGCTTTACCTTCTATATACTTCCTTAATAATTTTTTTATAAATAGCAAATTTACAGTGGGATGCAACTAACCCACACAGTTCTGTAAAAGCAAGAAGTAAAATATATTTTCAATCTGACTAGAATTGACTATATTTGCATCAGACTAACTGAACTGTTTTTCAGTACTTAAAATGCCATGAATATTAGTAACTTACGACATATTTTCAGGTTCCATTGCACAACCTCCCACTGCTTTGTTGACATTCACAAGCAGGGCCTGATTAGTTGCAGTCAGTAACTTCACCATAGGTGCGATTCCACCACATCTGCGGATAGTGCCTCGATTTTCCTGCTCCCGGCAACATTCTCCCAGTGCTCCAATGACATTTATAAGGACCTCTTCAGGCTGATCAGTAAGCAGTGTGACCAAAGTTTCTACAGTTTTATATTCCTGAAATCTAAAAGAAAGCAATAAATCCAAAGTCGTTATTTTCAGTATGTTACCATTATAAGCTTAATTTTATAATTAAAATATTATTATAATTGCAGCACAAGTTTTAATTTCTGTATGTAAATAATTTTGCTGAAGAAATCCCAATATAGGTAAACCATTCCAGTAATTTATTCTAAGTGTGACATACAGCCTTTCTAACTACATTCCTACAATTTAGCTGTCTAAGAACCTCCTGAGTAGTTTAAGATTTTTTTAAATTTGACATGTGGATGCAACACCTCCAAACAGCTGAAAACAAACCAAAACTGGCAATTACAGTGCTATCCTTATTTCCAGCACTTTTTCCAGCTATGTTAACAATACAGCTAGAGTAGTATTGTACCAGACCCTCTTCCACCTCTCTGAACCAAAGAATTGCATTGCCCATTTTTTTTTTGCTAACTAGGGGCCTTTAGAGAGTTAACCCTGAGTAGTTCTATACTTAGTTCAGGCCTAATACACTGCATTTTTCCTGAGGTCAGAACTATAGTTCTAGCACACTTCAATAGCACCATGTTAGAGTCCAACTTCTAATTAAGAAATAAGTTGACAGAAAAGTGACTTGACTGCTTTATTAATACTTTCCTCATTCTTCATAGAAATTCTAATACTGAGAATCAAAAATACGTTTTTTAAAATCCTGAAGGTCCTATCTTACAAAGAGATGTGTGCTAAACCTCAAAAGCTCATCTTTCAGAACAGGATTTTTTTCTTGATGGTAGAATAATCATCTAAGGGTTTGTTGGGGTTTTTTTGTTGCTGTTTTTTTTTTGTTGTTTTTGGGTTTGGTTTTTTTTGTTGTTTAAAACTTTAGGGATTCTTAACAAATACTTCATCTTTTATAGATTTTCTGATACACCTTGACAGTTCCATGTGGTATATCAAGATAGATCTAACCTAATACAATCTAATTATCAGAGAAAATTGTTCTGAGGGTACTGAGTTCTCATTTGTGCTTTCCACCCAGCTTCTGGGAATGTCAACTTGAGCTACAAAAACTATTTTCCAGGAATCAGTTGCTCATGTAACTTTTCTTTCATACAAAAAAATATTACTATTTCTGAGATTTTTATGGTAGAACTAGATGTTTCAATAAAAGAAATCCTTCCAAGATGGATTATCAGCATAATAATTAAAGCCACTGAGAAATGAGAAACTTTCATTTTTCATCATCCAAACTTTTGCTTAAAGAGAAATTTTCCTCTCTTTGTTCACTGTAATTCAGAAGTATCCCTACAATTATTTTTCAAGAGTAAACATCAACAGCAGGAAAAAAAGAGCAACAAAGGAAGCAAATAATCTTAAAAGCCAACAAAACAAAACTGATTTTTGCTGGCATTTCATGCTTCACAGATGGAATGATGTGAGCTGGCTCTGCAATGGGCAGGCTGCTCTCTGACAGAGCTGTTGGCTCGGGCCATCTTGTGTCCAGGAGCTGCCACGCCAGCTGCACCCGCAGCTACACAGCACAGGCACCTGCACCAGCTCTCTGAGTCAGCACATCCCAGCTCTGAACTGCAGGTACAGGAAATACTCTGGAGCACTTTAGAGTTAATTAAGTGCCCCTGCAGGAGCCAGCAGAGTTTGTTAGTTCTAGCTTCATGCCAGACTCAGGCTCATCCCTCCAGATCTACTTAGGTGTTTTCATATTATCCTCACTCCCTTTTCTTAAGTGCCCTCCCATCTTGAGTTTGGATAGGGTTTACTGCTTCAGACTCAGCACTTCATAACACATGAATTCAGCTGGAGCTGCGCCGGGCTAGTAACCTTTGTGGAGCATCAAGCACTTGCCAAAGATATGTGAGTAGCCCAACAAAAATCTGTTTGCAGTTGGACAGAATTATTGGCTACAGCTATGCTAATAAATAAAACAGGCTAAGGCTCATTCCCTAGCCCTGAGGACAAGAAGCACAACATAGCATCCATATGGCTAAAATCTCTTATCCTCACAATGCAGGGTGGCCTCACCCATTCTGCCTAATGGGAACAATCTGTTGCCTGCACCGTTCCTAAGGAGTGTCTGGGCATTGTCTGGGGGAGCGTTTGCTGGCAAACTGTGTAAGGGACTGTGCTGGCAGTTAAACAGTATGGATAATCCTAACACAGGGCCTGAAACCTGAAAGGTTTGGCCCTGTTTAATTTACTAGTGCAGAGAGAGCCATTCAGTCTGTCTCATCACTGATTGATCCAAAATCAGGATACATCTGCACAAACCTTTCAGAAAAAAAGGATACATCCATAAGGAAAGTCAAATTACTGTGCAATTAAGAACACAAAAAAGCAGTAGGACAGCAGTAGAAGACATAAAGACCATAGATCTGTATACCAACACTTTGGGAATTCTTTTAGGACAGTAAAAAGTCAGAATGTAAAACCTGGAAATCTTTCCAATTTTTACCCAGCCTTTATCTATCATACATGCTTATCCAGCAAGGTACACTAAATTAGGGCAGCAGGAAGATGTTACCTCTTACTAATACTCCTTCTAACCTTTCTACATGCTCTACGTACAGAGCAGCATAATTTCAGTAGGAAACCTAGCACATATGTAGTGGAGCCTTTTTTTTAGGTAAGGTGCATGAATTTGTTGTATTTATTTTAGATGAGAGGGTAAAGTGTTCTCAGTCATTAGTCTGCTCCATGGAAAGTGGAGAGTGACAACTCCTACTGTCACATTCTCAGATAATTACTCAGAACCTTGCTACTGAGAGGCTACTGGTACCCACAGTAGAACTCTCATCAGTTAATTCCACTCATTTAGAAGCTGGGTCTCCAGACTAAGCTACTTTTCTGAGCCCCTTCTGTAGTCAAGAAGAGAGGCATCTAGGCTACTTATCCTAGACTCCAGTATATTTCTAATATGCATTAGATATCTACCCTACAATGAGATAATTTGGTCTCTGTCTCTCTTGTAAATGTTAAGGTCAAGTGTATTAAGCACTCTCTCTCTCTACCATGCAGCAGTGATTCTGGCTTGTAAGTCACAGACAGGAGGAGGGAGATCAGCTATGGCCACAAGCCAAATATTTAGTATGTGCTGGTACACCTCCTGATTCAGTGTCCTATAGCTTAACTAGAGACACCACTTGTCTCCATTGACTGCTAAGATTCTAGGAATTTAACACTGTCTCCACTCTACCCTGATGAAGTCAGGCGCCAATTTTTAAGTACTATAAAACCTAAGTTGAAACCCCAAATTATTGTAAAGACTGACTTTGAAGAATCATGACACAACAGTTTTGAAAACAATAGAGGCTCATAAAATCAAAACATGATAATGTAATAAGTGTTTGTAAAATAAATTGTTACTTTAACACATTTTCTGTACTGTATGCACATTTCCAGATTGCTCCTGTCACAGCTGCCAAAAGTTGCTTGTTTTCAGTGTTATCAAGCAGATCAGATAGTGATTGTAGACCTTCATGTTTTCTAACCAGGTCACGTGTTTCTTCATCTTCTGCACACTGTAAAATATATATATATATATATATATATATATATAAAACATATATATTATGTAAAAATTTGTAAAATGATGTCTTCAAAAGCTAGCTGTACTACATTGTAACAGTAAACTGCTCCTGTATATGCAGCAGTGCTTATGCTATCACACTGTCCTCTTTAGGGGCAAACAAACAAAACAAACAAAGCACAGTATGCCTCACCTTTCTCCACTGGTTACCTGTGCAGCTTAATGCTTGTACACAAGGAGAGCAAGTAGGAACCTCATAATAATATTAAATATGCAGCTAAAATAGACACAACATTTCTGTATTTTTTTCCCTATCACAGAAATACTGAAATTAAAAAAATGTAAAACTGACAGTGACATGAAAGCAAAGGACTAGCCCTGGTTTTGATCTACTGATTATAATAACAATTACCTTAAATATGGCACTTGCACAATGCATCTGGAGCTCCTCATGCTCACTACTCAGATTTTTCACTAAGTTCTCAATCATGCCTTCTGTCCTTATTGCAAGTCTGTAACTTGGCTGAAAAAGATAAATGCATCTTTTAAATCCTGCATATTAACAGTTAATAGGTCACAATAATAATACAATGCTACAAGTATAGGGTTTGATATTGAGAAGCCTTGTACTTTATGGAAGCACAAGTCATCATTGCCTTGAAAATACTACTGATGATCTCAGAGGTAAGTAAATAATAAATTCTCTGCAGTGCTCTTCAAATCACTGGTAAAATGAGGTAACTGCAATGCCTATCTTGTAGCCACTTGGCTTATACAGAATATTCTGAAAGGTGCCCATACTCCCTGCTCAGACCCAAGAAAGCAAAAGATGCTTCAGAATGGGATCAAGAAGTACCCCCTCATTTCATTGAGAACCAGCAGCCAAAACAACAGATCTATTCCTAAAACAAGGTTAAAAAACTATATTCTTAGAATTAACATTTTTTAGTGATGTTTTCATCCAAATTTTAATCTATGGGCACTCTAACAGGGGATCATTTTTTAAGTGGGGGAAACATCTGTGTAAGAAATGCATTTAGTGTTCCTTCCAAGTTAGGCCATACAAGAAACCCTCAAAAATGACACCTTCTCAATATATACTTACTGAACCCAAAACATGCCAGCTTTGTGTCTCATGGAACATGCATTAATTTGTGTAATTCAAGAAGCTAATTTTTAACAGTGTTTAATAATGTATAATCTCTGGAAAAATTACATCTTCTGGGCCTCGAATTCACCAAGACGAAATATGTATAAATGCAATACACCTCAAGTTGAAACGAAGATACAGAATCATAAGCAAACAGAATCATTTATGTTGGAAAAGACCTTTAAGATAATACCCAATACTGCCAAGTCCACCACTAAGCTGCATCTCTAAGTGCCACATCTGCACATCTTTTAAGTAACTCCACGGATGGTGACCCAACCATTCCCCTGGGCAGTCCATTCCAGTGCTTGACAACTGTTTTGGTGAAGAAATTTTTCCTAATATTCAATCTAAGCCTCTCCTGATTCAACCTGAGGCATTTCCTCTGACCCTATTGCTTGTTACCTGGGAGAAGAGAACAACCTGGTTTTTTCAGGTAGTTGGAGTGAGTGATCAGGTCCCTTTGAGCCTCCTTCCCTCCAGTCTAAACACCCCAGCTCCCTCAGCTGCTCCTCACCAGTCCTGGGCTCCAGACCCTTCCTCAACTCCATTGCCCTTCTCTGGACACACTCCAGCACCTCAGTGTTCCTCCTGAATTGAGGGAGCCAGAACTGAACACAGGATTTGTGCAGCACCTAGCACAGAGGGATGGTCACTGCCCTGGTCCTGCTGACCACACTGTTGCTGATACAGGCCAGGATGCCATTGGCCTTGTCCACCTGGGCACATGCTGGCTCATGTTCAGGCCTCCAGGTCTTTTTCTACCATGCAGCTCTCCAGCCACTCCTTCCCCAGCTTGTAGCACTGCAGAGGTTCCTGTGACCCAGCTGCAGGGCCTGTCACTTGTCTTTGTTGAACCTTGTACCACTGGCCTTGGCACGTGGATCCAGCCTGTCCAGACCCCTCTGCAGAGCCTTCCTCCTCTCCAGTGGGTTGACACTACCACCCTTGGTGTGTCTGCAAACACTGAGTGTTTGGAGGGTGCCCTTGATCCCCTCAATCAGTTCATCCATAAAGACATAAAACAGAACTGTCCCACTAGTGTAATCCCTTACATGGCCATGGTAAAACCTAATTGTATTCAAATTTAAAAACTGAATATATCCAAAGTTGCAAAATGTGCCATGGAAATCTGTGGAAAAATCACATATATTCCTTTCTTCTATTTGCAATGGATCAGACACAAGGATGCACAAGGACGCTGTAAACCACCCTGCCTGCCTTGGATCTTCCTGGCCACACCTGCAGGTTCATTTTGTAGAATTTAAATGCATTGATTAACCAGAACACAGCACCTTAGGTTGCCAAATCTGTAAAGTATGATAAAAAAGTAAGAAAAAAAAAGAAACTCCTTAAGGCTTTCATTTCTACATTTTTTTCTTTTGTGTATTACTCCTAGCCTTTCAAACAGAAAAATATGTGGCTTTTACTTCAATACAAGTTGTGACCTTCTCAAAACCACTTTGATTACATAAAGCATCTACTTCCTGATGGGATAACTAACCTGATTTAAGTGACTGTAGAATGTAATATTTCCTTTCAGTGGCAAATTTCTTTAATGCTTAGAAATAACTTAGCTGTGTGTGTGTTTTACTCACCTCTGAGGCACATTCTTGTAGTGTCCCCACTACTGGGATTAAGATGTCTGTGTGTGAGCATTTGAGCCATCTAGCTAGTAATGGAATACCACCAGCTCTACGGATTGCTTTCTTGTTTTTGGTGCTTTTGCTGCAGCTCCAGAGTGCCAAAGCCCCACAGCGTGCTGTTTCAGTGTCTTTGGCTTGGTAAGATGATCCTACTGAAATACAGTCCAGCAGCTCAACCTAAAAATAATACCAATTTCTTAATATCTGCAGGAAATTTTGATATCATGCTGCTTTCTAATTACGGTAAACACCACAATTAATCATGTCTGCAACACACAATGTGTTTTTTGAACAAAAATATGTGCATGATCAGGGTAGGAATTTTGATGTCTGCTTACCAATTTCTTGATTCCTCCATGTTGCCTTACTGTCTTTCGTGCTCGTTTAAATCTAGCAACATTGGCAATTGTTTCAGCTGCCAAACATTTTAGATTGGTATCTGATGAGTCCAGTATTTTCACCATGATCTCTAAGCCTCCAAGATCTGCAATTGCATGTCTGATCAATACATTTTGACTAATATCCTTCAGGATTTTTAATGAACCAGCCTAAATAATGGGAAACGATAAAAGTTAAACATTATTTGGGTATACAAAAATGATAACAATATTTAAAATGATGGGTTATTTTTTTCTTTATATTTAATCAGCAGAAAAGAAGGAAACTGAAAGTCAAACATGTCTTTCTAAATAATTGAAGAAAACAAGAAAATACAGAAACAAGAAATCAATTTTCTTTACACTCTAACTTTGAGACTCAAAAAGATATTCTAATAGAAAAGGCATATTCATTGCTCTATTACCTGACATTTAATTTCTTCTGTATCAAGTAAATTAATTAACACTTCAAGACATCCAGTGTCTTTGATGGCCAGCTGACACGTTTCTTGAGACAGATTGAAATCTCTCATTGAACACAGTGCAATTAAAGTGGCTGTTGGATCACCTCCCTAAAATAAAGTAAATAATTAACAAAGGAGTAAAGTGCATTTAATATAAAGCTCTATCACTTCTAGTCATGATAGTAAAGCTACTACTAAAGAAGAAACATGTTAAACTGTTTTGATTCTATGGTGTCCAATAAAGCAAGCATAGTAAGAAATGGAATTACTGATGAAGTCTGTAAATGGCATAAAGATTCAAATGAGTGAATAGCTGAGGTGGAAAATTACTAACATGGCTTGCTGTGAATAGACTAGATTGAATGTTTTTTCTAAATTATAAGCTCTATTTCAATCACTGAAACTAGACTTGAAGGAAGAAAAAATCAAAGAACACAACACAGAAAGTTAAACCACATGACAGTGGATTCTTTTAAACCTATATAACATAGGTTTACTGCCAATAAAATCAGGGATGAACCAACCTGCATAGAAATTAGGAGAGCTGAGCTGTAGCTGCAATAGAAGCTGGAGTGAACACTGCCAGCTGGTACTAACATGGAAGTTACAACTTAGAGTACCTAGTAAATCAAACTAGAGCATCCACCTCCTGCATTCCAGGGAAGCTTTGGCTCCCATCCTGATCTGAACTATGCTGCCCAAGCCCTCATTTAAAACTCTTTTAAATGAGGGTTTTGAATCTGTAAAGAATTTTTGGTCAACCCTTCCCAGAGAAAAGTGCTCTGCTAAATTATGGACATCATAATGAAACACAGAATATTACAAAACTGAGTAATGTGTGCTAATATAAAACAGGTAGATCTAACGAAACCAGAACTTTTGAAGCATATTTCTTAACTGCAAACAGAAACAGTAAGACAAATACAGTACAAAATGAATTTACATTTAACATGCTCTACAAGTTGTTATAAATGTCGTAAAGAATGACAAGTGAGAAAATACATCCAAAAAGAATGTGAACTACTTCATAAAGTTTCAGACCAGTACTTTACATCAGAGAAAACACTTCTGCTAACCAATGAAGTATATATTCATAGTGTTTCATAATTTTTACCTAAAATTCTTGTAACAGATACCACAAAACTTCCTCACAAAAGTGGTTAAATGTAAAAGTAATTTTCAAACATGTGCAACATAGTGTCTTAGAGGAAGATGCTCACAATTTTTAAAAATTATCTTGATTAATAATCTTTATCATCTTGACTTCAGGACAATGAAATGTGTCTTGCTTTAATAACATATTTTCATCTACTTTGAAAATATGTATTAGAGTATAAAATAATGTAACAATTTCTCAAACATTTTCCTAGAGAAATCAGTTTATCCACAAATATAAAACTCTAAACTATTTTTTAAAAAATCCCTCTGATATGATTACAAAACTACAGAGAATATTCTGCAGCTCAGAAAAACTAACAGCTGTCCTTTTATGAAATCTGTGGCCATTTAACATAGATTAGACCTTGATATTTATTTTGCTTCTTCTGATAAAAAATTTGCAACAGGTGCTTTAAAGGAAAACTTGTCATTTTATTATTTTACATAACCATAAAAAGGATATTGGTAACCTGAAAAGTGATGTCTCTCCTTCTGAGGACTGCTTCTACTACAGTGAAACTGCATTTATACATAACATAGTAATCCATAATTCCCTTACCTTACATGTATAACGGTTGGCATATGATATTTAATATGGACCAGGTTTTTTAAAAATAAACAACTTTCAATTTTCTTATACTGAATAGAAAATACAACCCTATATAATATATACATTTTATTTTTTCAGCTTCAAAAATGAACACACCACTTTAAGTGTTTTTAATGTAAAACCACAATAAAATATTTTTCATATGTGCTGAAGCATCAGTTCTACAAAATAAGAAATACTGCTGATGGTTTCAACAATTATTTTTTGTTTCTTGAAGTTATCATTACAGTAAGTCTTGTAGTAGTTACAGCACAGATTTTAACATGCATGGAAATAGTTACCTCTCCATTAAGTTGACATAAAATCTGCATCATGTTGTTATACCATTTGAAATATGATATGTTGGAAGTAAAATAGACTCTATTGGCAGATCAACAGTCAATTTTAAGGCTTGAAATTAAACACAGACTTATTTAAAAATGTGCCTTTCTTCCTATATATTGGTATAACACATATATCCATGAAAATAAACCAGTATCACTGTTACACTATCAGTAAATTATCTTGCACTGAATGTGTAATGTCTGTTACAATACTGAAGCTCATAAGTGAGAACAACTGAGAATTACAGAACTACTGACAAGATAAAAAAAGAATGAAAATAAAAAAAAAACACAAGCAAATACAGACACAACCCAAAGTACAGTTCCTAAGGCACACAAAAGCTCAAACAATCAATTTGTTTGACTTCTGTAATAATCAAGAGGAAAACTGTTAGTCAATGGCAAGCTTTCAACAAATGGAACCAAAAAAGCAAAAACGTTAAGGGGTCTCTTTAATACATTAATCTTTACTATATTCTGCTAATGATTACTTAATGCTCTGACAGCCTGGTGAACACTGGCTATGCTAAGGACATAACTAGTCAGTAAGAACTTAGATGTTTTCATACTAGATGAGCTCAACGGACTCTGCTCTATGGTACTGAGGGAACTGGCTGATGCCACGATTAGTTTGAAGAACTGTAGGAAGAAATCTGTTATTAGGAATCGAGTACAACACTGATAATATCTATCAATATCACAGCATTGCCAAACAAAAAAAAGCAAACTTTACAGAGGGACTTATAACCAGATTTGCAACCTGTAAGATGCAAGAAATCCTCCTGCTTTGGTTTAGCAGTGCTCAAATCTATGTACTATATTCATTCTAGGTATTCTACTTCAAAAAAGGTATGAGAAAGTTGATAAAGAGCAGAGGATGCCAAAATATCTCAAAATTTCGATCTTCACAGAAAAATTGAAGGAACTGGAACTGTTTACTCTGAAGAAGACAACAGGAAGGTGGTTTAAAGAACATTTTCAATGCCAATCATCTGTTCTCCAGGTACAGACAAGAAATAATGGGGTTTAATGGCATCAGGGTTGATCTATGCCAGGTAAAAAAAAAAAAAGACTCAACAAAACCAACTTTAATAGTAAGAATATTTGATTTCTTGAATATATTGCTTACAGCTGTCATGGAATCTCCATGACAGGAAAGAGAAGGATAGAGAAATATTTGTCCAGAAGACACACAAAGAATTGGTGCTGTTTTGGAGGAAAGCAGATGGAGTCAATGACTTCCTACATTCTGCTCTAGTCCTATTTACTATCACGAAACTTTGTAAATAATAAATTTTTTTGATATTTACTTATTTTCTTTTTTTTAAAAAAATTAACCCATAGTAGATAATATGATCACAGATACAGACAATAGATAATAAAATATACAGGATTAAGCTTCAATAGCACATGTCCAATCCCAATTAAATCATTCCTAATCAATACAAAGCTTTAATTTCTGAACTGATGATGTCAGTTCAGCTTGCTAGGAAAGAAAGACACAAAATTTACTCTAGAGTCAACCCTTTCAACTGAAACCTAAAGGCATTATAGGAGTACAAGTAATAAAAGTATAAACAGAATTCTAAAGAATATTATTCCAAATATGTCACCCAATTTGTAGCAAAATAAAAATATATGAATGGAAATACATAAACATTACAGTCAAATTACAATGCATTTCAGTTTCCCAAGAGAAAGCAAAATTAAGTAAAATTAAAATTATATAGTTTTTGGTTCACAACTATCTCTTTAAATACAGTACCTATTTGAAGGGTGTTATATTACTGAATGCTACCAGAAAATGAAATATTGTTTTACTCTGCATGGCAATGTCAATGGCTGAAATTTATTTTGCCAGAGTAAAAGTGTATTTTCTCTATTGTATTAAGTAAATTCTGGATAGGTAGTTCAATGTGCATGTCTGTGACAGCAAGCCTATGGCTGAATAACAGGAAAAAAAATGCTATTTGTGGGCAGGTTTGTCATTCTTCTGTATAATAGCCCAGTTTTGATTATGAATATATATAATCTGAATGGCAATTACAATATACTTGACAAAATTAAGACCAAACATACCAAGTGAATATATTTTTTAAAAATATTGGACAAACAAAATAGCATAATGTGATAGCCCAAGAAAAGAAGGTCAAATTATTGTTATATCAGACTTTTAAAATTCATTAATGGAACAAAAAAAACTCCTACCAAAAAAATACATTGTTTAACTGGAATCCCAACCCAAAGCAATACTGTCATTTTTATAAAACAAGAAATAAAATTTAAAAAAAATAGCAAAGTATGAAACAGGATTCTTAAAGCTTTGAGACTTTTAATTTTCTGTTTGATTTTACTCTTTTAACTCACTAATAAAATTTTGTAATTTTCTACTAGAAAATACTTTAACATCTAAATAAATTTTGATAAAGCTTAATGAAAGATGGAGTATTGCAGTATAAAATACATAACATGCTTCAGCAAGGCAATTTATATATATATATACTAGCGAATCTCTAAACACTCTGAGTTTTGTCATGGTTTAAATACTAGTTACAATTTTTCATCTTAGTTTATAAAACATACAAGCTGCAACTTGTTAAGACATGAGTTATGGACAAGTATAACTGAGTTATGGAATAATTCCCTGACCCACTTCCTGAATCTTCTGGCATTCTTTAGCTCCAGCCTGGCAGTATGTAAACCATACAGACTAATGTAAGTAAAGCCAGTGGAAAATCACAGGCATCACAATGTTTCAAAACATTCACACTGGACTACAACAATGCACAGAAGCTGCATTGTTTTGGATGCAGATTAATACCTTGACCTGGACCCTACACAGCGGCAGAAGTGACATATACCTCATGACCCAGATACGTGAGTTTAAATTGTCATATTTTATGAAATTGAAAAGAAATGAATTTTCAAATAAAAGAATGTCTATTATTTTCTGTGCAAACCAGGAGGTTTTGTTAGGCAAGCATTGATTCCGTCTTGAAAACTCTTCCAAGGCATGTACCCATTCTGTTAGCTTTCCTTTTCTGATTCATAGAAATTGGATTCTGCTACAGAGGAGGTAAGAGTCTAACAGTTCATGTGCAAACATATGAACTTTTACTTCTTTGGACTGGGAATAACAGAATATTTTCCTAGTAACTTCTTAAACCTCAAACTTGGAAAGAAGTGAAATGGTGACCCCAAAACCACAGAAAACCTGGCCAAGACAATATATAATATCTTAACAGTGCAAGTTTATCTTCTACTCCGTTGTGAATTTTCAGTTTAGAAGTGTATTTCTTGCCCAAATGCATCTGGACAATTTTGTAAGGACACTTCATCTGAGGAAAATCAAGCATATATGTGTTTTCTACATATGTGTATTCTACATATATGTTTCTACACATATATGTGTAGAAATTAGAAACAAATAGGACTAAATGAGAAAGGGAAAAGGGGCCCAGGATTAAATTTAACAAAGAAAAAACGCTACACAAACAGCACTACTGTTAACAGCAGTTTCACACTGTAAACCTGGACAATAGACTTGGAGATGAGAAATTTGCTGTCCCTAACACAGATGTGCTACTGACCTTGTGTGACAGTGTCAGACCTGCCTAAGCAATTCTGACTTTTCCTAGTACATGGTTCAGAAAGAAGATAAAAGCCTTAATGCTATTACAGCCATTTTAGTTTTATGTATCCAACTAATTTAGGAAACCAGGGATGTGAATCTGAGGAGAAAAGTTAATGAGGTTGAACTAGGAAGGATGGTTGCCCCTGCAGACTGCTGGAGAGCCTGCAAACTGGTGAAGCTTTATGAGCACTGAACAGACAGAAGAGGTAGTGTCATTTGATACTAGTAAAAAAAAAATCTTGAAAGGAAAACAAAATTATAGCAATAGTTTATGAAAAACTAAGAGACAGGTGTTCTCTGGAGAAATAAAACAAACTTAGAAATGGGGTTTAGTGAGAGCATAGGAAAAACAAATATGGGTGAAGACGTGGCTGAAGCACAGGCGTGCCTCTGGAATAACTTTGTAGAATGAGCTGTGATTAAATTGAGCCTAGATCAATGTGGAACACTTAAAAACAACGCAGAATGTTGTTCTCACTGCTTAAAACTCTTGCTACCTTTCAGACACAATCACATTATAATTATTTAGGAAACATAGTAACTTGATTATCTACTTCATGAATATAAAATCTGAAGTCAGATTGAGACAACTGTGGTAATTTATTACTAGTTTAGAGGTACTACAGTTATAGTATATAGTTTATTAATTTCATTACCTGCTTTCAGAATACAAACCTGCAGAACGAGAGTTAAAAATAACTTATTTTACATTCTTTTCCTCAGTCCTTTATTTTTCATCTACCATCTCTTATTTCCCCTTTTTTACTGAATTCTGTTTACTTTGTTTTTCTTTGTTTCTAGATTGTCTTTCATCTCATCAGCTATGAAACTCTAAGGAATGTGTGACCCTGTGAACATTAATTAAACCTTCACTACACAGAAATTCATCAGAGCTGGTATTGGTGTTAATGGTCAAAATTCAACCGGTTGTTATGAATTTTATATGTCTCTTGGGATGAAGAATGATTGTATGGTATTTTGAGAAGCGAGCTATTCCAGCGCTTCAAAGTTGCCAATTATAATAATAACTTGAGAGTTCACCATTTGCCAAATATTTCCTACCTAGTAAAGTTATCATAAAAATATTTCTCTTTCATTATCAGCACTATCTAGATTGTTAAAAAACACGTATCTTTACCATAAATTTAATTTTTCACATATTTTTATTTCCTTTTTTTTCCCAGTAATCACATTCTTTACTGAATTTTAAAATAAAATCTTGGCTAATACTGGAAGACAGGAGCAAGATTGGGGACTTCTACTCCTGCTATTAGATCCTAACATTTGTATCCATCATATATATAGGGCCAGATTTCAAGACTACAGGAACATCCATAAATCACAGAGATTTTAGACTTTTCACTTAAAACAATTAGTATTTGAAGACCCATTTTATTCCTTAGGGTGGGATGTTCACGTCATTTTCTGAGGTCCTGCACATTAGAATAAAATAGAATTAGTTTTCTGCTAATCCCAAAATGCAATTGATTTCTTAATACATGGCTCATGAAACTGATTTTAATTTTTATAATGAGCACCAGTGTAATCTTAATAACATGGAATGTTTCCAATACCATTCCATTATAACTTAAGAAAGCTATAGTTTTCCATTATGAAGTTCAAAAATACTGTCCATCCTCTATTGCATGTAAATTTTGAGAAAAATCTACAAGCCACATCAATATCTTCACAAGTGCCATAAATTTATAAGTGGTTCTTATAAAAGAGTTGCTGTATACATCAGTTGCTAAAACACACAATTCTCATGTGTACATGGACACCTGGGAGCTGCTGTTCAAGGCCACTCTCAGGGAACATCCTCCCTGGCTCCTGTGCAGTGTCACTGCCTTTTCCAGCTCCTGGGCCTAGCACAGGGCACAAGCAGTTGGGAAGAGACAGCAGATTTGTCCATCCAGGATTCCAAAGTAGAAAAGAAACTCAATGCTGCTCTGGGAATGAAGTCTTTTGCACTGTAGTAATTCCAAACAGATATGAAATTAAAGGATGTATTACATGAAGTGTGAGATTTGAATGGTTTCACTAGCATAATTCTGAAACATGGCTAAAATTAGAATGACTTTCCACGTAAGAAACTGAAGGATGAATTCTGTAACTCACATGGTCTTGCAGAACTCTGTTCATCCTCATCGTGGCATAGGCGTACATCTAAATCATGCCCTTACAGGGAACCAAAGTCAAACAGCACAAGGGCTGAAGGGATTAAATATTTATTCTGGATATTGGCGTTATTGCATTTCTACCTCATAGTCCCTGCTTCTAGTAAAAGGATAATTGAAAAAGATTACTCCTCTTCATCCTACTCCTACAATTTTTCAGATGCAAAATGTAGTCCTTCCTCTGGAAATCCAGTTATTCAGAAGTGCCAATTTAATAAATAATGTAAAATCTGAAGTAGTCTGGGTGACTCTGTTACAAAAATCAACAATCAAACCCATTTTATCTACTCTGGCCCCAAAGAATGCCTAACACAAGGCCATTACCCAGCTCACTGATCCATTTTGCTGCTCATTGTTAAGTCGATGGGGAGGCATGGCAGGAACACACATGCTCCATTCTCCTGCTTCACAGCTCTGGGAAGCTGGAAGGTAGGACAAGGAGCCAGACCACAGAAGCAGCTGCTTCCCAGCGGAACGATTCCAACATGGATACTCTTTCCCAGAAAGGAAAGGGAGTGGAGAAGGGCAAAAAGTCAGAAGGGAATTTCCCCAGCACTGGAATTTTCTCTCCATGAAAAGGAATACAAGTACAGAGCCTACAGGCACAACTTACAGATCTTGCAAGTTTGCTTTATACAAATAGCAACTGTCTTTTTAACATTTAATGACAATCTAACGTTTTATAAAAACTGGGTATCTTTCAGGTTTTATGGGAGTTTTTCCTTTGCAAATCAATCTTTTACAGAGTCTTGCTGAATTGTAATTCATATTAACTTAAGCAGACATTCAAAAAATCATTGCATCCACAAATTATTGCATTTTCTTGGTATCTCAATCAACTATTATTTAAGGAATTTTATTATTTTTTTCAGATGGGCAAACAACACAAGCCTTTTGAAATTTGTGCTTATTATAAATATGCTTGTAGATACTTAAATAACACAATCATAAATTTATTTTCTCTTATGTTGCCTGTGTCATGAACACTTGCCTACATGAACAACAAGAATGCCAAAAAATCTCCCAAGTCTGGCCAGAAGTGCAGTATTTATACTTGAATTAAAATGAATTCCATGTGCAAACTAAAGTAGCACTCCATCAATAAAACATTTCAACCACTGTCTGTGGTATGGCACTGAGGCATCTCTTTTCAGCTTTATCTCACACTAGGGAGTTCTTGCTTTATGCAGCTAAGAATGAACACAGAACTATTTTAAATATGTCTTCAAACATGTATTTTAATTTACATCTAACTTAAGGAACGACTGGAAGACTCAGGTGAGCATGAATACATAAAGAAGTATACATTTGAATTTTCACAACAAAACCTTTTCATACTATTGAATTTTATATTGTAAACTTCTTAATGGGTACTCACTATCTGATCAAAAATACTGCCCTGTCATCTCCTAGTTCTAAACCATTGCGTAATTTTGTTTGTTGATAGCTAGAACAAAATATAGTCAATTTCTAAAACAGAGGTGCATGAAAAAATATACTTTCCTATTTGTCATTCTCACTCTTCTTTCAGAATGGTTTTATACAAATGTAGATATGAATTTCAATACTGATTTAACTTTAGTACTGAAATCTAAACATGACTACATGAAAGATCCAGAGAGGAAAGGGAGTTTGAGAATTAAGTAACCAGGAGAGAAGAGCCTTGTCAGCAAAGAGGGTAGTACATAAATGGGCCAATTAAAAGATTAGTGGGAATTCATCAACAGTAATGAATTTCAAGCATCTTCTCCAGGACAACCTTGAGTCTTTACTAAAAAGTAACATGGTTGTTTCTCTGAGCTGTCCGAAAAGTAAAATGAGTTGCTTCATAACACAGACAGAAACAAGCTATTAGCAAACTGAAAGGTTTGAAAACAACCTCTTGAACTGTAATTACATACAGGTAGGAATCATTCTATAACGCAAACATGTACATGTTCTGTTCAGCAGGAATAGCTGAGCAAGTTACACGCTCAGAGTTACATTTTCAAAGGGTTATTTTACCATAGCCAAAATGACAAAAATAAAGAGGTCCAACCTAGAAAAAATAAATGTAGACAGGCTTGTATATCCATGTTTGTCTGTGTCTCTTTGCCAGGTCCACTAGCAAGGCCCCATAGACATGAACTGAAAACAAGCAGTGTGAGTACTCCGAATAAATTTTAAAAGACTGAGTTAACTCTTCCATAATAGTTACAAGGATTGTGAGGATCCAAATCTTTGCTTGTTCCTCACAAGTATTTAACTGTAGAATCTTATAATCATAAAGGCTGGAAAAGATCTCCAGCATCATTGAGTCTGATCTTTGAGCACCACCACATCAACTAAACCACAGTACCAAGGGCCACATCCAGTCATTTCTTGAACACTTCCAAGGATGGTTACTCTACCACTTCTCTGGGCAGCCCATTCCAATGCTTAACCACCCTTCCAGTGAAAAATTATCCGTCATGTCCAGCCTGAATCTCCCCTGGCACATCTTGAGGTCACATCCGCTTGTCCAATGCCTGGAGAGGAGTCCGACCCACACCTGGCTACAACCTCCTGTCAAGCAGTTGGAAGGAGTGATAAGATCACCCCTGAGGCTCCTTTTCTCCAGGCTAAACAAGCTCAGCTCCCTCAGCTGCTCCTCATATGACTTGCTCTTTCTGCTGCACCAAAAGCCAGCACCATCATTTTATCTGTCGGATGTGCATACTCTGTAGTTGTACTCAAAAAAATAAATAAGCCAGCGCTTTTATTAGCAACTTAACAGAACATAAATTCCAGTACAAACTTGTAAAGGAACTTCTCCTGAGGGAAAAACGTAATTAGAGTTTTCCAGAATAGTAAAGGGTTGTTGGATTTTTGATCTGTTTCAGACGTATTCAGAATTCTATCTATATTTATAGGTTCCAAAAGATTTTCAACAAGTCTGTGTAAAAACTTTTTTTGGTTTGTTTTAGAAGATGCCTGTTTATCATACATTTTCTTGTCCACTAAAGCATCTATCCAGACACAAGACCATGTTAGAATTATTTCAGACATGCATTAATCACAGTTGATGAAAGACTTTAGGCAACTATTCAGTTTTAATAAAAACTCTTGAAAGTTATTATCCACATAAAGAAATCTCTTGGAAAGATTCATACAAAAAGCAAAACAGAAACCCAATAATTAATAAAAAGATTATGCCATCTTACATTTTAAATAACACTGAACAGATGGTTTAATCTAAAGGGCTATATAAGCCAAAAATAGCAGATTAAAAAGAAAGTGCGTGATAGGAAAGTCCACAGTTCCAGGATTTGAAAATACTACACCACAGGGCTACACTTAAGTATAATGAAAGTGGAAAGGATAAGGAACTGTTCTGGTCTCCTCAAATGTAACTTTTTTATTTTTTATACAATTTATCAATGTTTACTTACTTTTACATATTTTGCAAGTTTCTGAATTCCCCAGTATTCTGCTGACAAATCAGTGTTTCCTTCCTGATGACGTAGAGGCTGTTCATCTTCATCAGTCTCTGAGGAACTTTCACCAATATCTTCAAGGCTGCTTGATGCTTTGCTAAAAATAAACAGAATCACCAATTTGAAATAGTTATAAACCATAATATGGACAAGCATTTTTCAAACAGATATCACAACACTGCCTAATAACTAGAAAAATACAGCGGACATTACCAAATGGTAAGTATAGTGACAATTACTGTAGATAGGGAAAATTAAAAAGTGAGGGAGGAAAAATAAGTCACCCATACCATTTTGAAGTTTCTTGAATTTTAACTGTTTTAGATTTGCCACTGGCTTTCTTTTTTGTAGTCAGAGGTACAGTACTACTTTTTCCTTTGTCTTCAGAGTCCTTTCTTGGAGTCTTGTCACTACTGGATTTGGGTTTATTAAAAAAAAACAAGAATACAGAAATTATATTTCCCAGAATATTCTTCAGCATACTGTGATTCAGAGAACTGTCCATGCATTAACAGTTTTGGATGGATGAAAAGTTCAATGAATGTCTCTGGCTTCTTTTTGAACTCACATGAACAGATGAATTTACTATGTTTTGGAAAAGAATGTGAGTGCTTAGCTATGTGGTGTATGAAGACATCTCTCCCTTTTTTCTGAACTGAACTCTTTGGCTCATTTTCATTTGATGGTCTTTATTTTTGTCCTAGAACAGACAGTGACTATCTGCTCCCTATTTACCATCCCCAGACATGAATTTCTGTATCTTTCTTCTTCTCCTCTAGTCATCTTATTTCCAGGCAGTTTTGGTCTGCCCAGTTCTTTCACACACTGAGATGTTCCACAGCTTTAATCATGCTGAATACAATATATATTACAGTAATTTCACAATTATAAGCCGCACCATTTTGACTAAAATTTTGGTCCGAACCCAAAGTGCGGCTTATAATCAGGTGCGGCTTATACACGGACAAAGAACAAAAAGTTGCTGTTTTAGTTTGGAGGACAGGTGCCTGCTGAGAAAGGCAGGAGCATCTCTTTGAAATGGAGAATCTAAACCCCCTCCCTCCAAATTATTATAATTTTGAAATCAAGGGCTTTCAGGCAAAGATATGGAAATTAGCAATAACAGTTCTTTTCTAGGGAAATGAAAATAGAAATACAGTACTACAAAGAAACAAACTCCAAACCCTGACAAAGTCAGAGTACAACCTGACACCATGTCAGGCAGGGTGTTGGTTGTCAGGCAGGGTGTTGGTAGCAGTTCAATTAAATGGTGGCTGCATCCTCCTGCAGTGAGAGATGTGATTCAGTTGAACCAGTGCTCCTGCAGAAGGTGCAGTTTCCCTCCAGAGGTCCAGTGGTGATGTGGAGAAATCCAGTTTTCCTCTGGAGTCCAGTGGAGAAAGGAGCTCCCTTAGTGTCCTAAAACCTCTGTTTTTATCTTGGTAAGAAATGTTGGGGTCTTCCCCCTGGCTGGAGCAACTTCCAATGGAATGCAGTAATTTTATCAGTCCCACAGTGGGACTCGATGGGCCATTAGCAGAAAATGACTCGCTGGAGGAAGGATGGGTTGCGAAAAGATAAAGAACAATGCCCTGCCTGATTTCAATGGATGGCCCATTAGCAGAAGGATAAGGATCACTGTCCCCACCTGGTCTCAACTGATGGTGATAGAATAGATACCTTTTATCACACTCTGTATTGTAACATGCAGCTTATAATCAGGTGCGGCTTATGTATGGACAAAGAATGAAAAGTTGCCGGCACCCGGAAGTGCGGCTTATAATCAGTGCAGCTTATAATCGTGAATTTACTGTACTTTCCTCATACTAAAAAACCTCCTAGTTCTATCTGGCCACAATCTCTGGTGCTTTTTTTGTCCCTAAATGACAATGTTGTGAAAGCAAAATATCTTTTTGAGTCTGAGCTAGTCACTCTATCACAGTGACAACGGAAAAAAAAAAAAAAGAGATTACTTGTGACTGCAGTCAATTTCACAACATCATGACTTCAACAATAACTGTGAACCAAGGTTAGCTCTAGCCCTGGAAAGCTAATTTCTTTGTAACTGATAACCATAAGTTACATCCAAAATCACTTCAAATGTTTCTTGCAACTTGTTAAATTGGCAGACTTGAGAAAAATACTATTTTTGTAGGATGACATTGAAAGGTTTTTCTGCAGATATTCTTCTTCCTCCACTAACACAAAATCAGGAAACATGAATTCAGAGTTCTGATTTCAGAAGACACTATCCAATATATGTATATTCTATTCTGGGCATTCAAACTTTGAGATAATTTCCTCAGTGAATGTCATTGCTAAGCAGAGCTAGAGAAGTAATTCATATAATACAAAATCATTACAAAGTGGCAGTAATAAGAGTCATTCTAGTTTCCGTCCTGGACCTTCTTTTACCTCCCTCAGAAAGTGTGGTTTAGATCAGGTTTTCTAATCAATCTTGCTTTAAAAGGAATTTTACACCAAAAATATGATGATATCACAGTCCTGGAGGACACGTTCCTTCCCTGCCTTGCTGTGGAAATGATGTAACATCAAAGTTGTTGCATGACAGAAAAACCTTATGAACTCTCTTGCCCAAACTCTCTCCTTAGAAATTAACATGCAATAAGCTTTGTTTTATTCCTCCTAACTTAAGACAATGATGGAAACCTATAATATGCAGCCCTATAATTAGCACAGTTTAGAGATCTATAGGCAAATTCAATTTTAAAGATAACTACTTATCTTTGGGAAACAGAAAGCCCACTGCTCTTCCACTTCATACGCAGTTTTGACCTCTCGCCAGGGGATCCTGCTGAAGAACTTTTCCCTTTCCCGCATACTTTTCCTTTTCTCCTATTTTCTGTAAAATCATGAAAGCTCTCCCATTGGCCAGAAATCTCAGCACCTTCCACATGCTGATAATTCTCCTCCTGTGCTGGTTCTTTAAAAAAAATATATCCCTAATAAAAGGAGACATGGTTTGTCACTCATAGTGCTACATGAATAATGGATATCAAAACAGTAAGTTATAAGCACAATTCTAGGAGTCTGTGCTTAAAAATTTTATGCATTAAACATAGAATTAGATTCTAATCACAAAATTATATTGTCTTTAAAAGAACAAAACATTAATTTGGAAAGAGTAGCGGTTATCATGTGCAAATTGAAGTTTTTTAAGTAAATCAAGTTGACAAATTTGGAAGTTCCAGAACATTCTTGAATATTTGGTGTTGTTTGATTTCTAATATGTCAAAAATCTGCGACACAAGCACTTTCATAGAACCTAAGTCCAAATGAGTTTTAAGATTTAGAAATGCAAAGTCAGCCATTCTGCTTTCAATGGATCATTTACATAAAAACTATTTCCCTGCCTAAAGGATTTACAAAAAATTCCTGCAAAAAAAAGTAATGAACATAAAGCTGAAAATAGGCTATCATAAACTGCTAGACTTCAGTTCCAAGTAATTTAATTTGATATAGTTTCACATTAATATAAACACATTCCATTTAATTTTTTTCATCTTCTGTCTCTCAGGACAAAACACTGTTGAACAAGTCACACACACGAATGGAGCTGAGTGACACCTACCAATCCTTCAGCTGTCAGTGTCTAGTACCATGGCTGATCAATAACACACAGAACAGAAAGGACTGTTGTCAACTCTTATTCTCTACTGGAACCCATTCAATTTTTACAGGAAAGCCAACATACGATGGTTACTTATTATTATTATTATTGTTATTGCAGCTGTCAGTGCCAGATAGGTGAAGACATTCCCTTGTGTGCCTGATTCACAGCAGTTTTAAGGAGACTGTCACAGCAGGGTCTGTTTTCAACTGGTCCCTGATGAGAATCGGCTGTTGAAGCCTTGCCAACTCAAGTGTCTAATACCAAACTAACTCATGCTAATGCTCTCATTCTGAAAATGTACTCTAGACAAGACAATTTAGCACATGATAAACTAGATAAATCACAGGGGAATTGGTGCTGTAGCTTGATCAGTTAAGCATACTTTTAAAAGTATGTTTGCTACAGCACTACACGCCAACACAGCAATTCTCAATGTTAGCTTAAACAAGGCTAGGCAGATTATAAAAGTTAATTGGTTTTGCAATATATGTGTATGTAATGAGCTTTTTGAAGCTCTCCTCTCCTCAGAGCATAAATCAAAACTATTTCCACTCATTTTACTTCATTTAGGTAAACTTGGAAATACAGCTTTTCTCTGCACTTCGTAGTTCTAGAGCAGAGAAGATTTTCCCTCAGGTACAAAGGCTCTGCAGCTCTACAGTATTAACTTGTTTAAATTCAAGTTGTAGAAAGCAGAATGTACTGAATTAGTGCTTCAGCAAGGCAAGATGATATGAAATTCCTAAACCATTTAAAAGGTATAACATATATTCTTCTGCATAAACCTATGCAGCCAGGGAATAATGATTTAAATGAAAATTGAAGGAAAATAGGATAAATCCTGTTTATTTGCTCTTATTTAATAAGTGTAACTTATTAAGTGTAACTTTGAAAATTACAATATATTCATAAGGGCAGAAAACTAGTAAATAAAGGCATGTTACTATCAATAATAACAACATTATTCTATATTTACATTTAGGATTAGATCTGAAAAAATGGTAAGATGTTACCATATTTTACCTTTCATGATCATCAAATGAAACCAAATTACTGAAAATAAATAAACCAATGTCTAAAAACATTCATATGTTGTCCTATTTATGAAGTGCAAACCAATACATTAAAAAAATACTTGCCTATGAGATAAATAAAAAAATGTGGAACATAATACCCTTTCAAACAGAACAACTCACAAATCTAATTGCAATACTGTTAACATAAGCTACTGTATTCATGTGTATGACTTGGAGTGCTCTGTTCTTTCAAAACTGTCAAATATCTGTATCTCAAAAAAATAAATATCAGCCCTACATCCCAGAAAATCAGAACTAAAGGATAAGGAAATTTTGCTGTTAGTTACTTCTTTCTTGCAATAATTAAAATTGTACATAAATAACCACAATGAAACTCTTGACAGATTTTGTCTTGTAAGAAATTTTACCACCAAGTTATCTGTTAAAACCACACTAGAAATCTAAAAAAACCACAACAGTTTTATCAGGGACAATGAAACAAATAAAACTGTATTGGTACTGTGTGATTCTAGCTAGTATAGAGCTCTAAGTTAAAAGCCAAATCATTTACATTTTACAGTGTTTGAAGCAAGACAAAGTGTGTAAGCTGGATACTTAACTCTCAGCTCTGATATTTAAACCAGGCAGTTCTCATAAAAAAAGTTGGGCAATTATTTATGTTTGGTTTACAAAAAATGAAAATAAAAATCTAAGGGGTTTTCATCACAGAAAAATATTGTAATAAAAAGCTGGGCTTTTCCATACAGATATCCCATTTTCCTGCTTTAACGTTTCCACTGCTCCATAAAGAACAAGACCAGAAGACAGACAAAACATTTTGTGCAAAATTAGAAGCCAACCTCACATGTTAGATCAAACCCCAACAAAAAGTATGACAGAACAACACATGAAATGGTGTACTACTTGCTACTTACAAAATACACATATTTTTTAGAAACTGTAACAAATAGCAATTTTAAAAAGGAATCCAGTCTTTAAAATTTTTCATTTAATCATAGATTTATCTTTGATTAATGTTCAGCCAGGTTTACAATGTAATTGTTACCAATGTACATTTGCACAAAGAAGTACACCAAATATCAATAAATACATACCTGTTTAGGCATATTTTCTACAAATCTAGGTGATCTCTCCCTTAAAAATGTGACTATGTCTTCATATAGATCACTTTTTCTTTCATAGTCAATATCTTTACCCTTTAGCTGACCCTTAAAAAAAGAATACATTTAAAATTGTTAATAGTTATGCCTTACACAGGTAATTTAATCTGCATCATAAAATAGTGCAAAAGAGCACCAAGGTCATGTTGTAATGTATCAGATAAAGAAGTCTCAAACTCAGCAGAGCTGATCAAACTTCAAAAATGCTTCATAAAGATGCATGGATCATCTCCATGGACCCCAACAGATCATCAACATCTTACACAGGATTTTGCAGGCAATAACCATCAGTTAATTGTACCCTGTGTAGTTCCACTGAAAAGAATTTATGGCTTATGGCAAACAATCAAGTAAATAAGAGCTTGCCGTGCAGTATGGCAGATGTCTAAAAGGCACAGAAAATAATGTGAGCTGAGCTTTATGATCTTCATCTATTAAAAATGTGCCAAGTCAAAATTTCCCTGGATTTTTCAACTCTTAGGAAATCAAATTATGGAGTTTTGCCTGATGGACACCAGTCTCTCCTCAAAATGAATGTAACAGCTCTGGTCACCACTTAACACATAAAAGGGTCTAAACAAATGCATCCAAGAGGAAGAAGGTAGCCAAAATGAGAAGGAGAAAAGACAGAAGTAATTTCTAAAAGGCATCTGCTGAAAGAAGAAGGAACTGCTTATCATTTATAAAAAAGACCAAAGCAAGCTCTGCTAGCCCCACGTAATAATACTGCACCTCGGATCAAGAGCAATAAGGCACTAGAGAGGCACCGAGTCCCACAGTACGTTTAAATAGGAAAAATGTGAAGAACTGTTATCTAAAGACTAATCAAACACTGCTATCAAAGAGTGCAGAATACACCCCTAGTATAAGACTTACAGAAAAACCACTTAAAACAGATGGGAAAACTAGCATACATTCATGACAGTGGCTTTTCCTTCTGTACCAAAACACTCTCCAGGTCTTACAGTCCTAATACAACTACCCTAAACACGACTGAGCTTTAATTCTTGCACATCAAAATATTCATTACTCAATGGTATCCTTTATTATTACTTACTCCATTTAAAAACACTCCCGCTGTGCTGCAAGTAATACACAAAGGATCAGTGTCATGTGGTTTGATGACTAAATAGCAAATTTCTCCATGTACTTGTCTCCAGGGAGGAGCTCGGCATCCATTAGAGAATATGTAATCTGCAATCAATTAGCATGAGTGTTTGTATCCAGTCTAAAAACATTTTAATAGTTATGCTTGATGATTAATATTACACGTATGCAAATCAAATTCCAAAAACAATACTTTGCTTTTAAGAATTCATACTGTTAAGTATTAATCATCCAAAACTCTGTGACCTATGGCCCAATCCAACCAATTCCTATAACTGTGCTGAGCTCTATTCAGGATCAAGGACTCATTTCTCTTCCTCTACTTCCATTGAAAATATTGATGTAATTAGGAGATTACTTCTGTATGTAAAGGCTGAGGAACACCACTGTATATTGGAAAATACTTTTTATTTGACATTATAACTTTAAGGCAGAAATAAACACTTCAAATGTATAATTGAAATTAATTCAGAAAACTTCACACAGAATTCAGGTACTTTAATAAAGGTCTATGTAAATGTGAGTGACGATCAGATTTGTACCTGATGTATATTCCAGTGATTCCAGTACAGTATCTTCTCCTCGCCCACAGAAATTCTTGAGAAGATTCACTTCATTATTTACAGTAGCTGGATTTAGTCTTTCATGTCTGCAATTAATAGAAAATGGTCCAATATATACTCATCTAAAAGGATGCACTCAGAGAATTGAAGAGAATATTACACAATTTTTTTTTTTCTTTTACATTATCTTAATAGAAGCAACAAAAATACGAAAATGGGTTATCTTCCACCTTCATAATTTCATCTATAGGTTAGGAAAATTTTAGTTCCATACCTAATGCAAAGTCCTTGTAACTATGAAACCGACCCAATACAATTACAGCTCCCTGAAGAAGTAAATTGTTCCTTGAAAATATTTAACTGTGACTTTGTTGTTCATACAAATGACTTATTTGCTAACAAAATGCAAAACATATGCAATAAAACCCCCACACTTGTGGGTACACACTTGCATACCCACACCTATAGAAAAAACCTCAGAAAAAAATGTTTCATTAACTTAGTGAACAGTGAAAGTTATTTCAATAAATTTCTTTGTCACACCAAAAACACATGTTGTGGGTTGAAACCAATCTGATTTCACAATAAAACAAAAAAATGTGCTGGCTAAGATGCTTAGCTTCTATTTGAAATGCACTTACTGTGAAATCTGTTTCAAAGAACTATTAAGCAGTTGCAAATCCAGCTGATGAAGAAGAAGAATGATTTTCATTTTCAATTCTGTTTCAAGACCAGATTCTTTTTTCACTTTGTCAAATAAATGCAAGATGGACGTGTCTTCTCCTTCAACAGCCCCATATTCAGGGCCAAGAATTTTCACTATAGGATCTCTGTTAGCTGTAAACATGAAACAGAATTATGTCATGTGCTGCTTTGCTTAAAATGATCAGGTAAGACAACTTTTAGTTCAATTGCTCTATGATTTTGAGGCTATTAATTTACAATAAAAAGTTTATAATGTGCACAGCTATTCATCAAACATTACTGTGTGATGTATTCTTTCATATCAATCTACAATAATTTAAATGTACTAAGACTATGAAAACATTAACAACGAAAAGATTTTTTTCTTAACAAACAAAAAGTTTATTTCAAAACTCTGCTTTTCAAAGCAAAGATTAAGATTCATGCAACCAAGGGGTGAATATTAAATAGTTCCCTTTATCAACAGCCCCCTTATCCAAAAATATATCTGGCTGAATTCCAAAGCAGGAAATCAATGAGCTTAACTCATGGAAAATTGATCATTTTGGAAATAGGATTTAGTGTTAAGAACATCTTTAACCTTTTCTAGCAGCATTCCCAACGGCCCCATTACTTCCCCAGCTATGCCAGCTGTTCTTCTTGGTAAACAGTGACATAACTGCATATCAATGTGTTTTACAAAACCGTTTTGCTCTGTTCCTGCAAATGAAGTCCCAAGCCTCTGTGAATGGCTCCACATGATACACTGTCCATATTATTCTTTCCTAATATTCATGGTTGATCAGTGACAGGACCCGTGATTAGATGGCTCTTAAACTTGATCCAACATGAGCATTTATATTTTACCAAGGCAGATGCAATTTCTACTAATATTTTCAAAGAATATCACTGATTTCTTCTACCTCCAAGCAGGGGAAGGATACTCAGTTTAGCATGTCAAGATCCTTGTCAGTTTGAAAATCTAGGACTTGAGGATGACACTCCTCCTGGAAGTACTCATACCCGTATTGTTAAGCCACTGATGGAAGGAATTCGGAAGTGCTCACGGTGAACCTTGTACAGGTAAGAATGCCTTAAGCATATTATTTTTCCTTTGGCTATCTTTAAAGGATGCAACACTTTGAAGAAGTATTAAACTATATACATAGGAAAACCTGTTATTAATCTCAAATAAAACATTCTTTTTTTCTTCCAAAACTTAAGCCTATTGTCTGTTGCAATATCTGGGATATTACTCAGTATACATGAATTTGTATATAAGATTCAACAGTTTTATTTTAACTTTATTCCAAATTTCTGGGTTATTAATTTCTGTGTAAATAAAAGAAAAAATAGTAACTCCATTACATTCTGGGATCAGCACTTTCAGCCACCTTCATGAATCAACACCTCATATACTTAAAATGAAGGCATACCTTCCTTTCTGGACATTTCATAAACATGAATCGAAGAAGACATATACTTCTTAAGAAAGAGAAGAGGTGAAAAAAACAAAGAAAGAAAACCTTCAAGGCATGCCTGTGCTTCCTTTAACTTTTTTTCCATAGCAATTCGTAGCAAATGGGACAGCTGGTCAAAACTGCGAACTCTGAGAGTCGATGCTGAGAGGATAAGCAAGGGTTGGCCATCTTCATGTTTGGCTTCAGACTGAACAGTTGCTTCACTAGAAAAATTAAATTATATCTTTTTCAAATAAGAACTTCAATAGAAAAGACTCTTGAATGTTATTCAAGCATTACATGGCAACGCATTACAATTTCTTTAAACTCTGTTTCAGAAAACTTGCAAGGTAAACCAATTTTTTCACAGCACATCAGCAGGTAGATAGGCCCAAAGGAGACTGTGGCTCCATGGGAAGCCCACACTGCAGCAGGCTCCTGGAAGGATCCATGGACATAGAGAGAAAGGAGACCACGCTGGAGCAGGTTTGCTGGCAGGACTTGGGATCCTGAGGGACACCCACACTGGAGCAGGATGTTCCTGATGGACTTCACACTGCAGATGGGACAACTAGAGCAGGTTGTGAAGACCTTCAGCCTTTGGGAAGCACTCACATTGAGAAGTTTGTAAAGGACTGTCTGGTGGGAGGGACCCCATGATGGAACAGAAGAGTGTGAGGAGGAAGAAATGACAGAGAAAAACATTAAATGAACTGACTTCAACCTTCATTGCCTGTCCCCTTGTGCCACTTGGAGTAAGGAAGTACAGAAAATCAGGAATAAAGTTGAGCTTGGGAAGAGGTAGGTGTGGGAGGAAGGTAGAAGGTTTTAAGATTTATTTTATTTCTCATTATCCTACTCTGATAGAGTAGATTAAATTAATTTCGGTGACTTGAGTTGGTTTGCTGATGACAGTAACTGGACAGGGAGTGATCTGTCCCCGTCCTAATCTCAACCCATGGGCCTTTCATTGTATTTTTTCCCCAATCCACTGTAGGAGGAGCAGTTTACTGGACTCCTGGCAACTAACCAAGGTCAACCCACCAAAAATGAGGTCAATATTTCTCCAAAGTTCACCATATGAATTTGAAAACATTGCAATTCAGACTTACTTGATCACATAACCCTCCCCAAATGCTGAAGAATCCAACTGCGTTTTCCACTCCAGGGGCTCTCTGAAGACATAGGCTGCTTCCTGAGGATGCTTTGTGCTGAAGTCCTCTGCAAACTTAATGATTTGATTCAGAAGGGATTCGTTCAAAGGGGTGGTTTCCAGCGTGCCAGCTCCAGAGCCGGCAGCAGTCCACTGAGCCGCTCTCGCCAATGTCACTCCCATGGTCTCGGCCAGTGTCACCGGAGCCCACCTGGGACATGAGACCCTGTCACAGAGTAACAAAACCGGGCTCTCAAATGGTTGAATACCCCGTGGCTGCCATGATTTGAAACAAACCTATCTAGGAACGATTCGATTATTTTAATTCATTTAAATCCCTGAAGAGGGGAAGGGGGACTTGATGGAAGATAACTAGTAAATTTTAAAGAAACGGGGCAATCAGGTGCAAACACTGATTATTTAATCTTAATTCTCGCTATTAGAAATTCTGGCAGCCGGGACCAGAAGGTCTCTGTTGAGGCTGCAGCTAAAGGATGCTCTGTTAAATCCCCAGGGTACGGCCCTCACGGCCCTCCGGCGCTTTCCCCGAATGGCGGACGGGGTCAGCCCCGCCGCCCAGCCCGGGGAGGCCTCGGCCGTGAGGGGAGCGCGGGCAGGGTCGGGGTGGGAGCGGGAGGGAGCCGGGAGCCGAGGGCCCGGAGCAGGGACCCAGCGCAGCCCGGGGGTCACACGCAGCCCGCCCGACATTCGCCCTCACCTCGGCCCGGGCCCGCCGCGCCGCGCCCCGCCATGGCCGGCGGCGTTGCCGTGGGGACGGGCCCCGTTACCGGGACAGCGGCAGCGCCCGGCCCGGCCGCCTTTCCCCGCGGGGAGCGACATTTGAACCGCAAAGCAGGCTGTGTGCTTTCGGTGTAGAGTTAAATAATGCAGTAACTAGAGTCACCTTGCAGCAGAGGTTAAAGGAAAACCACCGAACGGTTTTTAGCGTGAATTTTGGCCGGTACGGCTTAAACCTTCCCCTGGCTGTTGGCGGTTACAGGAAAACAGCTTTAATTAGTAAAGGTTAAGATTGGCCACTTTCAGTTCTTGAGCCAGTGTGATCGTGCTTGAATAGCTTATTGTTAAAGGAAATTTATAATTTGTGTTTCTTGAAGGAAGTGAAGGAAATAGGTATGGGCAGTGCTAGTGAATAAAATCCTTTCACATACTGAGGACAGCACGGCACTGTACACGCACAAATAGCCCCAAACACAGAGTGCAAATCTACACTGTTCCCCAAATTCTATTATCAATCCATATGTTGTTGAATGAGCCATCGCTATGGATAAATTTTTGTTGCAAAGTTCCTACTGAACTCACCATGCATTGTCTCATCTTTCGTACAGCTGAGCCAAGAAGAATGATATTCTCTGACTTCCCACTTGAAAATTACCTCTCCAGTTCTGTTATTTGTTTTCATCAAAATCGCTATCAGATGATAAAAATTGGACGTAAATCTGACTTAGGAAGGGCTGGTTATCTGCTGTACACTGACTGAAGCTCTGGCCAGCACTCCACAATGTATGTCCATATGAAGGCTCAGGAAAATAAATAATCCTTTTGAGGAGAGTCCAGCAGAAGAATCCAGCTTCCAACACCACAGAGACAACATAGCCAAGAGTTATTTTACCAAAATAACTGAGAAATCAGCCGGGTAAGAAACTTATAATAACAAGGAAGGTCGTCGAATGTATGCCAGGTGTATCTCAAAGAGTAACAGTATGGGATTAATACACCTTTTTTCATGGAGATAATTGTCCATATGTATTTATTTACTGAAACTTTCAAGCAGTAACTATGTATACAGTAACTGTATACATGCAGTTTGCACAGTAGTAGTACAAGAATAGCAATGGCTTTTCTTGTTTTACTTGTTTAACTTAAAGAAGATAGAAAATTGCTAATTTTATTAGGTGAAACTGAAGGAGAATTTTTTAGTTAATAGCCTGGTTAAAGACTTAATGCAATTTCTTTTCTGTATGGAATGCTATGTATGAATGCATTACCAGAAGGGATTAACTCTCTTCGTTTTACTGAAGTAATGACTCTTTAAAAATTGATTTTGAGGGCAGAAGGTGCAAGAAACAAAATGTGAAAGGGAATAAAAGTATCCCTGCCATGGGTGGTGGGGAGTGAAGACAGTGAGTTTTCACACAGAGCTAGCTGAGTATTTTAAGCAAGAAGTCGGTGGAGTAAGAAATAGAATTCCTAAATGAGATCACTCTCTTCCACTGAACTACAAGAAGAAAAGATATTTCAATGGCAGAGATAAATGGGATGGTGTGCCCTCAAAGGCTGTGCATCTCCGCTGTCCATAAAAGGAACTTTGGTAACTAGCTCGGGTTTAGTTACCACTGGAGCTTTCTGCAGGAACAGGTAAGTCACAAAATGAAAAAGCAGAACAGATTCTGCAAGCCAGCAGTGACAAATGCTACTGGGATCTGGTGGCAGAAGCAATGCCTATGGATACTCAAGAATCAGAGGTTTCCCACTTTTTTTCTTTGTGGCTGGCGATTGCAGAGTTTGTAGTGTCGCAGTTCTCCTAGGAAGACTGCTCTACCTCTTCTGAAACCTAGAAACCATCTGATTTAATTTATAACCTCAATTTGTAAGACTAGTTTTTTGTACATTATTTTCTTATACAAATGTTGGTTCTTCATTTTATTTTCAACAGTGACTTTTTCCTCCACACATTTTCCACCCTTTTTCTGAATTAGAATATTTTCTCCTAGGTTTAACTTTGTTTGGCTAAACAGCTTCAGTTCCTCTAGACTCAGACTGCAAGTTCTTAATTTCTTTTACCGTCTTAGTATCTCTTATTGCCCTGTGTTCCAGCCTGAGCTTTTTTAATAGAATAGATTCAACACTGTTTCTAAAGATCTTTTCACCAAGTTCAATTACAACAGCATTAAAAGTCTTCATCTCTTTTGGAAGCTCCTTCACTACTACATTCTAGGATTACATTTGGTTTTCACATTTGGGGATTGTTGTCACCTTGTAATTGAATAAATCAACCAATTTTTAATCCATTACTTTTATATTCAGGTGATGAGTTTGCAGTTTTCTGCAAGATTTGAGCATATAATATTGCAGTTTGCCCTCATAAAATCAAATTCCACTTTTAAAGAAAAGAAATATTTATAGCATGTAGTCTCTATATTTTGGTCCCCATCCTCTTCCTCTTTTACAAAGTAGATTTCTAATCTAATATTAAATATGAAACATATTTCAAAGAGAGTTGTGGTCTTGAAAATAATTAGTTGATATGAACAATTTCTGTTCCTGCTTGTAGTCTCTGTGCTCTGTAGTATTTTGCATATTTTCAGACATATATCAGCTGTAGCAAGTTGTTACGTCAGTTACTGCGCTGGCATTTGAGCTCTGGGTTATTCACTTGGTTACATCCAGGCATATCTTGCTGGATGACAAGGAATCTTGCCTTCTTACATCAGCTATCACTGAAAAATAAATACTTAAGTACTCCCTCATTTACCTAGCACAAGAGTATAAATGGATATCTTGGAAGAAATTTTTGCTGAAAGCTAAAATGTTAAGTAATCGCTTAAAGAAATATGAAAGTACTCTCTTGGTGCCCCAAAATCAGTGTGCAAAACATTCCAGGCAATAAAGCTGCAATGTGTTCTCAAAAACAGCTCACTCAGGAACTGCATCCACCCAGAGATGGCATTTGCACCATGTTTGGCTAATTCTGTAAACTAGTAGTAGTACATTTGTGTAGGAGTGATTTTTTTTCTCTGTTATTTTTACATTTTGAACGTAAAAGACATTTTATAAAACAGTAGGTGAGATGTTTGCCAGTAATAAAAGATGAGATCATTTCTTACTGGCACAAAGAAATGGGGAATATGAAGAATTTGTTAACATGGAGAATAAGGCAATTGGAAATTTTTTTTACAATCTAAAAGTTGCAGCCAGAATGTGCAAGCAATTTTTCATGTGTATTTTTCCTCACATTCTTGTAGAGAAGGGTGTAAATTATTACTGTTGAAGCAGATCAGTAACACCCATTGTAAAAAAAAATTGTAGAGGCTTATGTAAAATAAAAAGGTTAATCATAGCAGCTATTCCTTCTGTTAAACACCAGTTTAGCTGATCAGCTTCATGGTCAGTTTGTCAGACAAAAAAAATCAGCAGAAAACAATATAATATTAATCAATTTATTTTTATTGTTCATGCCTTTCTTGCAAAATTTACATATTTTTTGCATTCACAAAACAAATTCAAGTCCTACTGTTTTGATTTAATAATGCTTTTATTTCATTTCTGTATCAGTACAAAGACACCATTTAGGTGCCTGGAGTACTTAACAAACGTTTTTATGCATCTTAATCTCTGGTAATCTATTGTTGTTTGTTGTTTTGTTTTGGGGTTTTTTGTGTGTTTGGGTTTGTTTTTTTTTTAATTGGGGGGTAGTGCTTTGTGGAAAGGCAGGGTTTCAGCTCAAGAGGTGATGTACATGAGAATGTAAGATGAAGCAGAGGACATGATGAATCTGTTGATGTCTTTTCTTTAAGCAAGATTTTATGGAAAACATTTTAAACCAAATCTTTAGAAAGAAAAGACTACTGATTTTTCACCCAGTCTGATTTCTGTGTTGTGATCTCCTACTTAGATCTTGTATTCTGAGTAATTACTGCTTCAAAAACTGGCATATTATTAGCAGTGAGGATTTTTCAGGCTTGGACATTGTGCAATACTCTCTCTTGAGCCTAGAAGTTCAGAAACAGAAAAGGTCACTTTTCAAATGGGACCTTATGTGAGGGGCAGAAGTGTGCAAGGGTGTGCATGGGTGTCTGGCAAAGAAAGAGTTACTCAAAAATCTTCAAAGAAAATAAGGAAGGACAATATTTTGGTTAATGAGTGGCAATATCTGCACAGTTGTTTTCTGAACAATGACAATAACAGAGATTCTGCTCTTCTTTTTTAGAAATGGCTTCCAGATGGGATTCATGTTTTACAGTCCAAGATTGAATGTGATTTAATCAGTTTCTATCAATAAAAAAAATAATATTTCAGAATATGAACTTTGTTACTAGACTTCTCTCTATTTGTAGATGACCATTTATTCCCTTTTGTTAATTTCTGTTTACTACTACCCGGAATTTTGGATGATTTTTGAGTAATTTGAAATAAATTATCAATCTGGTGTAATAACGAGGTGACTATAACTGCGTCATAGTAATATTTGGAATATTAGGTTAGAAGACTGTGTTTTTGAAACATGCAGCAAATTCATTTGTTTACTTTGTAGCATTGGGGAAAAAAACCAGGTCAGTTTATCAGGGGCCTTAAGATGGTGGTATGTCACTTCAGTGAAACTTTGGTTATTATTCCTGGGTTTGTAGTACTTTAGGGGGGAATAATTACATTCAAAGCTTTTACTTTTTATTCCATACATTATCTTTTAGTATCATCAATTTCAATTCTCTTTTTATGTAATATTTTGCCTTGAAATTTCTGCAAAAAAATATGTGTTCCTAATAATGCTGAAAGAGAAAGCTTTGGAGAAAGCTATTCTGAAGCATGTTTTTCTAAGTATATAATAAATTTGGATTGTTTTAAAATGCTGAAAACTATTGACTCAATGAGCCACCTTAATTTGCTCATGTGTTGGTACAACCCTTACACACAGGAAGCATTAATGGCTAATTTTTTTTTTTTTTACGATTGATCCTTCCCTGAAAAAAGCCCATGTTTTGCTTATATTTTCTGCCTCTTCGAGGGAGAAAGAATATCTATGCCTTTTGATGTACAGATAAAATATTTTTCCTAGAACAAGTTAATTGTTCTGACCTTAATAGTTTAGCAATTCAGTATCAGTGGAAACTACAGTATCTTTTAAAACTTGCTCATTGGTGAGTTGAATTGGCTTTGTGGGTGGATTATAACTACAAAGTTAATACAGTTTCTGTGCAGCAATCAGAAGGATATAGCAGCCTTTTAAGGCTTCAGTGTAAATCAGGCATTTTAATTTTCACTATAAAAATTAATGGAACTTTAGCAATGATATTTTTCTTCAAAGTAGTAGAGATTCAATTAAAACAAAACAAAGCAAAATAAACAAAGTCAAAGCAAGAATATGTATCCAAAACAGCATGTGCTAAGTGTGATGGACTAAGTGATAACCCTGCAAATTACTATAAGTTAGGTTATCCGGAAACACTTCACACCTTTGCAATTTTGAAAGGAATTCAACTTTCTGGCAAGTAAATATAAAAATTGAGAATTATTTATAAATGTATGCAGAAAAATTTCTAGCTACACTTCTTAGGTTTAGCTTGTGGTGCTAGACATTTGCAATAATTTGATATTAAAAGCAATACTGCAGATAGTGTGTTTTTTACTGTATTGAGGACAGAGTTTTTCACTTTCAAACATAAACCAGTGTTTTTAGCTTTCAAACATAAAACCCTTGCAAGTGAATGCTTCTGACGTGCTCAAATGCCTTTTGCTTTCTTAGTAGGTTCTATAAATTGCCTCCTTTTTCAAGGGGAAAAAGGGAAAAATGATTGAGCTGTTTGTTTTGTGGTGGGAGTGTGAAAATGAGATTGTTTTAAAATTAGAAATAGAATGTCATAAGTAATCTTCAGTTAAGAATTTCTTTTCCTAGAGAAAAAATGAGAGTTATTGGTGGAAAGTATTTTGGACTGTAATATGGGGATATTAATTGGGAGAGAGAATTTGACTGTTTCTTGAAGAGCAGATTCTTGTACGAGGTGCAAATATGAAGACAAAAATTCACTACATAGTTAGAGAGAAGGTTAAAGTACTTCCCAGTCATTCAGCTTCCTGTTATTATTCTGGTAGCCCCATTTTATTCCTTAGGTAATCACCAATAGTAATTCTGGATAATTCCCCACATAGTTTTTACAAAACTAACATAAAAATAAAAGTAAAAAATAATGTATCATTTTTCCCCTGTTATATAATCAGAAAGAAAGCCAAGACTGACATCAGAGAGTTTTCTCTTCTTTGTAGGTCATTTCAAGGCAGAAATTCAAGCACCTTGGAGCAATCACTGGTTTTGAAGAGACTGCTTCTATCATTTATGGTGGTACGGTAATATTATAAGGGAAAATGTGAAATTGTGAGAGGAGTGGAGATCAGAATAAAGCCAAATCGCTACAGGGTTTGAGCAGCAATTGGCTGTAAAATTAATATGGAGCAACAGTTGGATATTGCAAGGTTGAACATTAATCCAGTTCCTGGTAGAAAAAGAATGTATTTATCTAAATTTCTGCTTCATAGTGATTGCACTGTGTGAACTATTAAACAAAGCAAAATAAAAAAACAATTCTAAGTCCAGAGAATATGTTTGATGAATATGACATCTTCACTCAACTTGGATGAAAACAAAGTCCTGCATGGATGAGAACAGGAATTGTAGCTCCATTCCAAATCCTTTTACAGTAGAACTTCAGTTTGGGGAGGAAAGTTGCTTTTTTATCAAAATTATTTTTATTGAGAGAAGCAGAAATGCGTGTTGCATATACATGTCTTCTTGCATAGTGTACATTCTGATACAGTTAATTCAGCCAATTTTCTGGTATTGTTCTCAAGATCTGTGCCATGGATATTAGAGTCCTCCATATGGGTACATTTTTCCTCTGATTTTTTCCATTTCTTTTTCTGGTAATAACTGTATACATTCAAGTATGTTAATTTAAGTTTAGGTTCATTAAGGTTCTTCTAGAGGATCTGGAGCTCTGCCACAGTTAGGTACTTAGTTATTTTATTGTAGAAGAAGTTGCATGTAGCTCTTATGTCTTTATATTTCAGCTCAAGCAGAGATAGAGATTAAAATGATCTAGTTTTAAAAACTCTTACTTTTCTATCCAATTTATGCATAAATTAATACTTCAGCTTATTACAAGAGCTGTTGATTTTCAGCACGCCTTCAACTCTGAATGTAAAATTTGGGGGCTGAGGCAGGCCACTTTTTCACAATGCATGTATACGTGCTCTGTTTAGATTTGGGAAGAATAACATTGAATAGTTTGAACGTCATTTTTTCCTGGAATATCAAGCTAGCATGTACTGCTCTGGTATTGAAAAAGTTGCTGATTATGATGCCAAAAGACTGTCTTACTAGGAAGTTTGAAATAATTTCTAAGAGATGGAAAGAGATTCTGTCCCTGCTGGAAAATTGTATATGGCGAGTATCTGCACTCATTGTCATCGATGAATTTCTGTCATTGAGTTCATGGGACGAAAGATTTGGTCTATCAACAGTGCTGTCAGAAAGCAGGCAATGAAACTTCATTTTTCCAGAGTCTTTAAAAAAAAGTAGGTCCTGTGACATTCTAAAACATACTTTAGTTATATTAATGACATTTTTCTTCTGAGATTTCAATGTGAAAGGTTTGTGATCTCTTAGGATTTTGGTAAAGCCCTTCACACTGGAAATAAGGATGTCAAAGGTCACTAGAAATTAGGCTTGAGAGTCTGAATAAATCTTCTACCAATTAACAGTCTTTTACTGTTGTCAGTAAATAAATAAAATAAATAATAAAATAATATTTAACCATGGCAAGCCTAAACTGTTGTGCTTCAGTGATTCATTTTTTGCAGTGTTTTGATGTTCTGGTTCAGTAATACCACTGAATTTTAAGCAGTGACATTTAAGAACTAAAAATGTTTTATGCCAGTAAAATGAATTAGTGCAGAATAAAATTTGAGGATCTGAATCTGCACATTTTAATACAAGCAGTCTTTTGCACCTACTACTAACTGTGCTGTGCTGTATTGCGCAGTAAGTCCAACGTAGAAATTGGTGCCAAAGCCGGCTCATGGACTGGGAGCAGGGTAGCCTATTTGTTCAGTGCTTTGTCAAAGCTAATTTACTTTGCTAAAACCAGGGTAAATTAGACAGTGTGCAGCATTAAGCAATGTGGTTAAACTGCTTCCAGTTACCCAAGCTGGCTCCTTTTGAGCTGCTCTGGGTATCTCTCCACAGCACGGTGTTGTGCAGCACAGACATGCCCTGACTAAAACTGATGTGTGTGAAATTGTATTCATGTAAGGAAGGATTGATGAATCACATCCATCCTCTCTTCTGCAGAAATTCAGTCCTCAAATACAGGCAGAATGTACAACTAAGCATGTTTTCAACTAACTACAGTATAACTGTCATTCCATTTGACCTCAGAAATGTGATTCTCTGGGTAAACACAGAAAATGGAGGCACCACAACTGATTGTAATTAAATATAAGTAGCTAAGCACAGATCTGTGGTATAAATAGATGTGTTAGGGCTGACAGTTAAAGTTTGAGTTCAGTTTACGTGTGAGCCTTTGCATTACTCATGTAAATCAATGTTCTCACTTACAAGAGAAACCTCATAATTTACCACTGCCCATAAAGTAGCCTCGTTGTAATCAATAGTGATTCCTATATGGAATTACTGTGCAGAGCAACGTTTCTTCCATCCATATCCTCGGTATGATTGCTGTATGGTTTGGCACCCCGACAGAAGAATATTCAGTGAGCTCAGTAGTTTTCTGCGTGGAAGGACTTAGTTGTCCTAATTTGGTACAAAAATTCCGTTCAGTTTAAAGTAAGCAAAACTGGAATTAAATACTCCACATGGGGAAGGATTGAGTAGAATCTTCAGGGGGAAAATTATTTGCACTCTCACTCTATTGATACTTTAAAATTAAACCCAGCTTTATTTTACTCTCTGTAGAAGTAGAACAAGTAATTAGAAATACTTGATGTTGTCTGCTGCGCTGGTAAGTGTAAAGGAGGATCTAGTGATGTCCACTTTTGGTGATAATTATATATGCTGTGTTTGAGACTGAGAGCAGACCATATCCAAATACATCTCAAAACATTTTATAGCTTTCAGATTCTGTGAACATGCTGCACTGCACACACAGACATGCTGTACTGAGTCTGCCAAACAGGAATGGTAAGGCTTCCTTTTGGAGCCTGGGGATGCCTGTGTGGCTGCAGGGCTCTAAGGCACTCTCCCAAGGCTCCTCATGGAGCCCCAGTCCCTGTCCATGGGATTTCCTTCTGCAAAACAGGCTGAAGCTTTGCACAGTGAGGCAGGTACTCTAAAGCATGCAGGAACACAGGTCCTCTGTAACTCACCACTTTACTGGACAACTCCACAAGGTCATGGGCAATTGCCAAGCACCCACGGGCCCAGGACATGAATGAGATCCATCCTGGAAGCAGCCAGTGGTGTCACTAAGTGGTAGGTGTGCTCAGGGCACCTGGACTGCCTCAAGGAACCAAGTCCAGACTTGTCTTTTAGTGGGGTTAAAAGAAGTGAAGGTAGAAATTGAGAGTTTGATGTAATTACAGAAACCTGAGCTTTGGACTTAGCAGACTGACAGGACCAAAACAATGGAGCCAAGTGAATTCAGATTTTACAGTCAGTAAAGCAGAGCTTTTTCAAATCACTTTTGTGGATTTGGATTGCCTGAATTCCACTTTTGGTGCCTTGTGTACATCCTGAGTGTATAATCTGTGTTCCAACAAAAATATAGGTTATGTCTTAAACAAACAAAATTTTGAAAATAGCTGGGTTTCCATTGTAGTATGGAAGTAGTAGTAGTATGTGGTATGTAGTGTTTCTGATTACAAAGTGGAAAAAAAAATCCTGTAATTTTCTAGTCACCTGTGTAACTAACACTTCTGTGGAATGGAGCACATCTCTTCCAGTTACATAAAACAGGCACTCTCAAATATATTGTTTTAAAAATCTGTGATTAACCAGTGGGGAAATAGCAGAATTTTCTAATAAAATATGGTAAATATGCAAAATAAATAGCACTCCTAAAGAACAAATTATAATTGTCCTTGGCACTGGATTACAACATCAAGTAATGATAGTGTTTAAGCTGACAAAACTATACTACAGAAATCTGTGAAATTATATGCTTTCTTGTTCTCATTGTTCCATTTCACATGTCTTTCTCTGTCTTGATAGAAGAATGGCTTCCATACAAAATTATTTTTTTCATGTAATGAAAATGTAATGATGCGTAAGATCCACAATACAAACCATCATGTTTTATTTTGTGCATAAGCAGAAGAGTAACTCTTCACTTCAAGGAGCATCTTCCCATGAAGTATCCTATTGTACTTTTCAACTTTTACAAACAGAAAAGTGTAGTATTTTTATTCCTTTGAGCTGCACTGTTAAGCTTTTGTTTTGTATCTTAAGACAATGGGAAATAACAAGTTACTGAATCTCTAACTTTGCATATGAGCAGTAAAAGCATACGGGTATTCACAGTATTGCTTTAATAGGGACTTCTTCAGTGACTGCTCAGTGATGCAATAACATTTCTATTTAAAAACATAAAGAGGAAAGATAAGGATAGACAAGTGCTTAACAGCAACTTTACTATTTCTCAGCTTAGCAGATGTATCTGAAACTCAGCAATTGCTCTGCACTTGTATTTAACTAGAATGCTCTTATTTTAGGTAGAAGTAAGGACAAGTTTAAGAAGGACAAACCCCTTCAAGCTGTTCTTCAATCACAGAAATTGATCTCACGAAGATTTATCTTTGTAATCCCTGCCTCCACTTTGCTTGCCTGCCTCGTTGGGATGGAGGGTGGCTGCTTTCTCAGTGTTCAGCACAGCACAGCTCCCACTGCCTACAGTTTGCAGTGGCACTTCTACAAATTACACTCCTCCATACCAAGCACCATGAAAAACAGAATTAACAACCATGTGTGCAAAGTGACTTGTATCACACAGGAAATCTGTGGCAAAGGCAGGGATACGATTTGGTTCCCCAGAGCTGCGCTCATGCCTTAATCATGAAAACATGTTCTCTTCTCTGCAGTTGTCTGCTTCATTCACTGTGTCCTTCCACCAGCTGCAACAAAGTACAGGTTGTACAGAGCACATTCACTTTTACTATGGCGTGATTTGTCCTCCAGCACAGGTTCTTTCTGTGCGCTGCACAACACAGGAGCCACAGAAAACTCCCTCTGCTCAAAGGAGCCACACACAGTTCCCTCTGCCTCCTCACTGGCATAACCCTCCAGAGCCCTTGTCCTTTTTTCTGCCTCTTCTGCCACCAGGAGAGTTGGGTGCATGGGAGTGATGGGATTCCCGATCCAATTCCTGCATGTAATCAGGCCCGACTGCAGCTGCAGAGCGGCAGGATCAGGGAAAACTGTTCTGAACGCCAGTAGCCCCAGGGCTGGAGCATGCCCAGATGTTTCATGGAATGGCTCTGGCAGACCAGTCACACACAGGTGTTTATTGGCTTGAAGTAAAAGTCAGGAATACCAGGAATAATTCATCCACCACTTGGCTCTTCAAACAGAACAGGAACGAGCACAACGTGCAAATCTAAATGGCAGATAACGGCGGCTCGTAGCTGACACACACGCTTCACCCACGGAGCTGCTTGTGGGATGAACTTTTTATTTTCCTGGAATGAACTCATTTTAGTTATGAAAACTGATTATGCATATTGTGAAAGGCATACAGCCAAGCAACTTTTTTCACTAATATCTATCATTTTTAGGAACAAAACACGCTGCTGCTAAATGCAAGTACATGTTTGCTTAGAGACATGATTTGCAGTTTGCTTTCTCTTCATGTTTAGAAGCTATTCCAAAGCAAAACAAACCTAACCAGATCAGAAGTAGAATTGTGTACTTAGCTTAAATATACCGATTTTCACACTAAAATTACTTTACGGAGCAAAGACTTGCTGTATGTGGCAAATCAAAGGAGAAACGTAAGAAACTATTCCTGAGCGGTTCGCTACTCTGCACAGCAAAAGCTCTGCTCAGCCTCTCCATGACCTGGGGTCTGCACGATTTATTGGTTATCTTTAATAAAGCGAAATCCAAGCGCCTTTTCTGTTTTGTTACTTTCATTTCAACACCAGCAGTAGCAGACAGACAGACAAAGTTTAGTTTTAGCCTGGGAGCTAAAAGAAATACTTCTAACATACATATGTACTGTTACAGTCTGACTTATAAATGCTCAGTAGTAAAGTCAGCAGGAATTGAGCACTAAAACTGGAGAAGAGTAAATGGAAAGAGATCCTGCTGTATTTGCAGACGCGTGGTAATAAGGAAAGCACTTCTGACTGCTCTTGGAAACTTGTCATGTAAGTGAGTAAGGGGAGAGGTCAGGCAGTGACAGACTGCTCTGCCAGCCTGAAATGGGGGGTTGCACCAAATCTAAAAAAACTGAAAACATGCATTTAACTTAAAATGAATGTTATTAAAACAAATTATACCCATCATTCAGAAATGTAATGTGAAAGTGCCGTAACTCCTGGCTTCTGTTCACATGATGTCTGGCAGTGTGCTATGTATCATCCACAAAGTATCTTCCTGAATCCCCAGCACCCTGGCTTCACGAACCACTCTAAATCTCACCAAATTCTGATGATTCTGATGTCATTTTCTAAGCTTAAAGTATTCTTGAAAGTGACATCAATCTTTACTC
This sequence comes from Catharus ustulatus, assembly GCF_009819885.2. Lineage (NCBI taxonomy): Eukaryota > Metazoa > Chordata > Aves > Passeriformes > Turdidae > Catharus > Catharus ustulatus. The sequence goes on along the minus strand of NC_046221.1, from coordinate 16,368,485 downwards.
ACCCTGGTTTCACTTACCATATATGACAAAGGCTCCTATTTTTAATTTTTTAGACAAATACAGCTTGTATAACTTTTTTTTTGCCAAAAATACGTCAGTTTGAGTCTCACTATTCGAAGCATATTCTGTTCTTTTGGGATACTTGTCAGCTGGCTTATTTATATCAGGTTTGTAAGAAATTAAAGTTTTTCTAGAAGCAAAATAGCAGACTTGGAGAACGGAGCTTCCACCTTGCATTATTAATAGAATTTGTGAAAATCTGTGGTTATATTGTCAAGAAGCACAGAGACTAATTGCACAGAGCCAACAATTCACTCAGCGTGATGGTTAAAATGCACAAATGGATAAAAATGATTTGCATTAGTGCCTGCAGTCTCTTGTAAATGTCAAATACTTTCTTGACATTCTAAAACCTAGGCTGTACAGTGAAAGTGGGAAAGTAGCATTTTGTATTAATTGAAAAATGTATAAAACTGATTATCCCCTTCTAGCACTCAGTATTTCACTGCTTCATGAAGACCTTAGATGCTGATTGTAACTCTTTCAACTCATCGTGGGTCTCGTATTTCTTCCAGCAGAGCAATGAATATTTTACTTGAGATAAATAAATAAGATTTTACTTCCTGTGAAAGAAGATATTTAAAGAGATTCCCCACAACTAGCTTTCTCACTTGGGGAAAGCTGCAAATGTTCATTTCCCCTATTTCCAATGCATGGCCAGTGAACTTGCTGTTCCTCTTCTTTAAATCCCCATCCCATGCATTTATCCCATGTTTGTCAGTTCTGTCACTTCAGCTTTATACCGTTCCCTTTAATCACCTCACAGGGTTCAAAGGACACCTGGACATATATCCCAGTCTTTAAAAAATTCACTAAAAGTTCTAGTATAAAGGATTTATGATGTTTCCTTGGATCAAAACATTTGTGTCCTTACCATACATCCATCAGGCTTTACTTTTTTTACTCTGCTAAAGTAGAGCGATGCGCAGGTGTAATTGAACTGACAGAAGTGTTTGTATTTTTCTAGAACAGATCACTTTTATTTTGTACAGCTGACATTTTACTCATTGTTCTCATTAGTACCCACATTTATTTCCAAAGAATATGAAGTGAAATCATCAAAAAGCTACCAGCTGCACAACTCTTCTGAAGCCTCTGAGTCTGTCTTACACATTACAAAAACATGCAAGGCTAAAGGCTTAGAGATAGTAAAAAAAAAAAAAAAAAAAAAAAAAGAATGGAATAGGAATATCCAGGTGGTTTTTTAACTGCAAAATACAATAAAGTAGAGTTTGGAAAGTATTACACAGAAATATAATAACAAAAACCCCCAAGATACGCCATTTACAAGTTGAGCTGTACAGTGCTGTGCCTTTGCCTGAGCTGAAATCAGTAAAGTAGACAGAGGTCACTCGACAAGGATTGAGAACTTGTGACAGTTCCAAATGTACAAACTTACAACTGACAGCTTACAGGTACTGAGCAACACTAGAAAAGCTTTCAAGGCTTAAGGTTAACTATGGTTAATTATTCCAAAACACTGTTTTGTAGATTTCAGTAATGAGTGTCTAAAATGACAGCAATGAATTGCTACCTCCATTTTGAGAGTACTTGGGAAATTACTTAGAAGTGTGTAGAAGATTTATTATGACCACACTGTAGGTATAAAAGAAACGAAATGCTGAAAGGACAGCTGAGCAGCAAAGGGCAGGGCCATCAAATGCAGTCCCACGATTTCCATTAAATAATTTAGACAAAGACTCAATAGATTTATCAGCCACGCATATTTACTACCACATTTGATGGGACTTTAATGCATTTGCATTGAAGTTTGCTCCCAGATACTAATCTCAGATACTAATCCAAAGATAATAACCAGACAGCTCTCACACATTTGATTACTTGTTGAAATATTTATCATCTTTCCTGATTGCATCTTATCTCAAAGCCAGACCCTGAGTTCAGAGAAGTAATCAGCTTGGTTCCAGGGTAAGAGCTGCCAACCCCATTGTAAGGAGTGTTACAGAAGTCAAAGGGACCACACATGAAACGAGGCACTAAGGTTCAACTGTAAAAGTCAGCAAGACCTGGCATTAGATTACAAGGTCTTGAGAGCAAAGGCATTCCTGATTTCCCAGGCACGGAAAGACAAGAGGTAAAACACTGATACTGTCAAAATAAAAATGAAACTTTTCTAACTTCACTAGCACTTCATGTTTACTGTGTTCATCCACTGCCATCTCATCTGTGCCATGCTGTTCAACTGCAGAAACAATCCTGTGTGCTCAAGTGGTACAGATGAAAGTCATTTGAGGCTAACTACAGGAGGAGTTCTTACTACCCCTCCTTTAGGGACTGAAGTGGTGTCAGCTCTCTGCTGATATTTCACCCTTGTCCCAAGCACATGATAGAGAAAGCAGCAGCAGCCATTAGGTACTCACAGTGAAGCAATCTAGCCTAAGCACTTTCCAATAGCACAAAATGAGGCAATTTACCAGGAAGAGAGGGAGTTGCATTAGCATGAAAAAATTCTAAGTTATTCACAAGATGCTAAAAGAGAAGAAAGAATCATCAATCCTGAGCACTGGAACTGTGAGGATCCATAAGGATTTTACATGATGCTCATGACTCCAAGCCAAGTAACCACTGCTGTAAGTGGAGCTGAGAGGGGAGCAGAGCAGTAGCACTGGCTCCCTGCAGAGCTCACTCAGATTTAGAGAGAGTCTGGCCTCTTGTGTCTTCCACTTACACTTTGTGACAGACAAATTAGCATAGCTGGGAGTGACCCAGAAGTTCCTGCAGAAAATCTGAGCATGAGTGTATCACTGGGAGTACTTTAATGTGGTTGCAGGGACAATAACAAACACCTAATGTATAAATGCACCGCATTCTGCCAGTGGCAGCAGAGTTAGCATGAGCCACCACCACCCTCAAAGTAGGTGAATGTGAAAGAGGCTCAGGATTAAAAGTGCAACCACCTTGGCAGCAACACAGAGGCACTTCAACCACACCTGTCTTGGCACAAACAGACTCTCAGGTGTAGGCAGGTTTTAATACCTCTTTCACAAGATGATTTCTGGAGACCACAAAGTCAAGAGTTCCATTCAGTGACACTGGGAAGGGGAAGCACATGCAGAGTCTGCCATAAGGTAGTCAAGAACTACACACTGGAATGTGTTACCTGACACAGGGTAATGCAACTGCTCTCTGCTAAATGTGGATAAGGGAACGGCCCAGGGTGGTGAAGAGGGAGTGAATGACACCTTGCTGCTCAAATCGTCTTCCCATGCTGTTTTCACCCATAGGTTGCTCATTTTTGTGCAGACTTGGAGACTTGCCGGTGTTCAGCAGTGTCCCAGCTTCTCTCTTCCAGCGGTTCCTGGCCAGCTTCTCCTTTCTGCTTCACATTGCCTTTGTTAAACTATTGGCCCCTGACATGGAGAGGCTTTTTGAGAAGACTGGTTAGGAAGAAAGGAAACGAGATTAAACAGAATAGGTCACTTGAGAATACTTGCAGAAACTTTGTCTTTATTTGCTTGGTCTGGTAGCTCTGGAAGATAGGAACTCCACATGTTTTATGGTTACATTTATATAACAAATAAAGTCTTTAATTACAGTAACCCTTGCTTTCAAGGAGGAAGTAGGGAAGCCAAAGGAAAACAGAAGACTTTGCAGTCAGAGTAATAATGTCTGATAATCAGAAGTGTCACATAATCCTCTGAAAATTAAAAATGGAATAATAAAATATTTTCCTCATTTACTCAGTTACCATGTAATCTTATCGGGGATACCATCCCTCACTTCAAACACTGTGGTGTTACCTATGGCAGCCTCTCCTGTGCCAGAGTGGCACCTCCTGCTTTGCTTGGAACAGCTTCCCTGCAGCTCCCCTGCGGTGCCGCAGCATCCCCCGAGCCCAGGCGCTGGCTGACACTCGCCGAGAGCGCGGTGTCAGGAGCAGGGTACGAATAGAGTTGGCTTTCTGAAGGGAAAATAGAATTTGATACTTCAGTTCCCACAGGGTACCACCACAGAGACTATTTTCTGCAAAATGAAACCAGTGGAGTGATGTTTTACACCACAATATCGCATAAAAGGCAAGACAGTTGGCCCAGTGATACTCCTACACAGACAAATTCCTGTGTCTCTGGACAGGTTCACATTTCTTTATCTGGCAAGCATAAAATTGTAGTCTGTGTATAAAGTAGCTTTTTTATTTAAGGAACAATTAAGCTAATCCCGCAAGATTTCATGTTTAACTAGGATTGTAGTGAACAAGTTTGTAGTCTGCATTCAATCAAGCTCTTCTGACTTTCAGAAAATAGTGGCAAACCAGTATATATGAAATGTAAAATTCTAAGTTTCCTGAGATGTGCGAGTCCTTCTGGAGTAACACTGTACATCTGTTTGCTAAAACTTTGGTATTCTATAAGTAGACTTCTTTCTTCAGTCTGCCTTTAATCTTCCAATTATGCAATATAAACCCAAGTTTTTCATTAAAATAAACTGGTGTGCACTAAAGCACTTGATAAATATGTAACAATATGTACATGTGCACACATGCTCAGTAAAAGCTGCTGTTGGCTTGAAGGGAACATCAGCTGCACTCATGACAAAATGCAGGCTCTCGGCCTACAAAGTTTCACCTACTCAAAAGTGTGGTCAGGCTCTGTGCTTTTTTCAGTGTGGTTTGAGCTGGGGTTGAATCCAGCTGTGGCCAATGATGATCTGAATTCAATGAAGTCAAGAGAAGACAATAATTCAGGTTCAGTTCTGGGTTTTGACAAAACAATGGTTCAAATCAATCTTTGGTTTTGGTTCTACTTCCTGCTTAACAGCTGTATAAAGAAAAACATCTGGAATAATAACCCAGCAGGGCCAATAAGTGAGGTTGCTCTTTCATACTGTCCAGATAGCACCAATAATAACAAAGCTTTCAAGCCAGTTTTCAACAACAACAATGAAAAAACCACAACCAAACAAGAAAACTCCTTTTGTGCCTTACAGTCAGTAGTGGCCAGGACTGCACACGGGACTTGGAGCATTCCTGCCTTCACTGGCACCAGGCAGGGAAATGGGCCAAGACCAGCCCTGCTGTTCTGGCTCGGCAGGAAGGAGGCAGAGCACAGCAAATGCACACAGCTGATTTCCCTCTGCAGTCATTCTGGCTGCATGGCTGCCAGGGCCAGGCTACTGTGAGCCCTCAGCTGTGCCTGGGCACTGCCCAGCATGGGCTGAAGCCCAGCCAGGGAGCTCCAACCACCTGATCCTCCTGTGAGATGCTGAATCCTAGATGTGACAGCCCCCTTAGGCCAGCACTGCCTCTGTGCCAGCTGGTAGGAAGAGCTATGCACTGCATCTCCTTGCACCTTCCCACTGCTCTGCCACCTCTCCCCCTTCTTTTTAGTGAGCTCCTTTGAACCTGGGACTACGTCTTTGTTCCATGTTCATTTGGTGCTTAACAGGCCAGTCTGTTTTGGGGGGTAGGGCTCCAGAAGTTGCATCAAAGTATATTTAGTGGGGAACTACAAACCATACAAAGCTCTGTGGAATGGTCTCAACCCATGCTCACATCTGGGCAACTGCCCCACCATGAAAGACAGCCTTGATCGTGAAAACATTACTACTCCCTCTGTCTGAGGTTAAGACCAATTTTAAGGAACTGTAGTTGCTTAAAAACAAGCCACTAATGGAAATCTAGAAAAGGGAGAGGACACACCAGGAGATGTCCAGAGGTCACACAGAAAACAAGGAGAACTGCTGCCAACGGCCATTGCTTTAAACAAGAACCCCTGAAGCCAGCACTGGCTGCATAAAATTTACAACTGCTCCTGGTCTTTTTTACCACATGCTGCTCTCATGCATCAAACAGGCTACAGGGACCTCTCAGAGCAATTCTGCTTTCATGGGACAAAGCACTGTTCAGGTGCTCTCCATCTGGAAAAAACACTAGCTCTTCACTTCAGTTGCAGGAACACACCACCCCTGTGTCCATTGGGAAGGAGGTAAAAAATGTCCTTGTATCAAATTTTTGATGTCTGTTTTTCAAGATCAGTTAATTGTCCCTTTTCTCCTCCTTACATGACTGAATTACTAAATTGAAACTGTACTAAGGTGAAGAGGAAAACAAAGAATGAAATTGCCAATGACTAAACACAGTTTGGTAATTTTGAGTTAGAGCTGGGATCGCTGTACTCTTTGTTACAAAAGTTAATGAAGTTAAAAGAAAGTAAAGCAGCATCTTGGCAAACATCACCAGGATCTGGAGTACTCCTCCTGAATACTACATTTCAGCTCCATAATTTGGACAATTTTAGCTTTATTTACCAATGAAGATTTACTGGTGCTTATTTGTGTTTACCAAGGAAGGAACAGAAACTGCAGCACATTTGCAGCCAGGTCTCTGACCTCCTGTTCAGTGATTTACAAAACTGAAGATACATTTTCAGGATAGTACTTGCATCTGTAACATTCTTAGTTCATCTCTGCCATGCCCACAGACCCTCCCTTTAAAACACATACCCAAAGTTTTTATGAGCCTGTGTATAATCCTACAGAAAGTTTGTAATACAATATCTTTGTTAAAACACAAATTTAAATTTCACTTTAAAATTACCGGATGCCTTCTAGGTATTTTTAGCATATTCAAGTTCTGAATATTAATACAGATGCTGAAAAGACATTTAATTACAAAAGAAGTGGTGACCTAATTTTCTGTATTTCTTATCAACAAGTTTTCAGATACTGTTTGAGCCATTTGAACCCTCTTGGAAATTCTGAGGATATTTTCCTCCACATATTGAAATGTGTAGCTGGCAGCTTCTGCCAGTGAGTCCTTAAAAATTTGTTTAAACAGACATAAGTGTACAACTGAAACAGAAGCAAAACAAAGTCTCAATAATCACACAGATTTACCCTCTTTGTTCAAATGTTGGATTTCAGCTACAGAAAATACCATAGTATTTTATTATAGAGATGTAAAATCATTCCACAGAGTCTTCCAAATATCCAAGTTGTATTTCAGACACAGATATCAAGAGGGGAAAAGTCTCCAGCTGTCTAGAACTCTGAATTCTCTCATTTGTACTGCCATTTAACATAAGACAAGCTTTAAGACCAGACTTTAACTGTTTCCAAATGTTTTTGTGTGTTTTTCTGCTGAAGCCTTTAACTGTTATTTAGCACCAGAATTGTTAAACAACAAATACACCTACAGTCTCCCTTTAATTTTGTGTTCAGACATTTTTCTGTTGAATGCTTGGTATCATATATTAATCATGGTAATATATGATAAATACTTAATGACTCTGAGAGCAGAAGGATCTTGGGCAAATTTCAAGTACAAATGACTTCAAGCACTGATACACAGAAAACTCTTAATCCTATGGGGAAATGACTGTAGAGAGAGCAGTAGCAAAAATAGACTAGATTATAAGTTTAACTTCCAATCTCTGAAAAAACTATTTATCCTTTGAAACAATCTCACAAAAGCTAAATATGGGCTTTACCGAAGACAAAATTCTCCTCACACAGGAGAAACCTGAACTGAATTACATGTGGGAAATGCAAAATAGTGCACTGAAACAAAACAGAAGGTGCTTAAAAGTCTTCTCTCTAATCCTACTATATGTTAGGCTATTTTTTTTCCTGGAAAAGGCATAACACAATGCAAAAAAAGTAACTGAGTTCAAGTATTACTTTCTTTGAGTCCTACAAATGAGCACAACCTCCCATGGGACCTGTGTGTGGCCTAGAAGTTTATGTGTCTGGTGAAACACTCCAAGTCAACAACTCAGATAACACTCCGAGATTTTGCTAGCCCAGATGAGCTGATATTTCAGTTTGATCCACTGATGTAAGCTTTTCTCTTCAGAAAGAAAATGGTTTATTATGGGGTGGGCCACAGGAAAGGGTAAACATCAGTTTTGAAGAAGAGTTTGGCAACAAGAATGAAATATTAAGAGCTGTTATCCTTGTTCTACAGTGCTTTGTTTTTTTCATTTAAGATAATTGGAGCATTAAAGTTAATAGAGAGTCCCAGGAAATAACTGACTACTTAGGCATTTTGCCTTTCAAAGTCATTTTACTCATCCTGGAGAAGAGAAGGCTCTGAGGAGACCTTATAGCACCTTCCAGTACCTAAAGGGGCTTCAAGAGAGCTGGAGAGGGACTTTTTACAAGTCAATGTGGCAATAGAACAAGGGCAAACAGCTTTAAGACGAAGGATGGTGGGTTTAGATTAGGTATTAGGAAGAAATTCATTACTGTGAGAGAGGTAAGACACTGAAACAGGTTGTCCAGAGACGACGTGCATGCCCCATCCCTGGCAGTGTTCAAGGCCAGGTAGGATGGGGCTCAGAATGAAAAGTGTTCCTGACAATGCCAGGAATGTTGGAACGAGATGATCTTTGAGGTCCCTTCCCACACAAACCATTCTAAGAGTCTATGATGTGTTATAGTGCAATTTAGAATAAAGAAAAAAACACCTTCAGTGGTATATAATAATTTATTGTTTTGCATAAGAAGGTAAGATTTCGGGTAAGACATCAACCAAGGACCTGATGGTAAATTCAAGTATAGAGCTTGGTACAATATTAAAAAATACTACCCTTTGTTTGACTACAGCAAACAGCTAGAACACAATAAAAACATCTGGACTTGACTGTCAAAACATACATTTCTCTAAAAACCCACACAGCACAACTTGAATATGTGGAATATTGGAAACATGTTTAGTTGTTTTCGTTCCCAAATTCTTAGGAGTCACAGGAACAATCCACCCCCCTGTTCCCCTTGGTATCCCAGAACAGTTCAGCATACAGACTCAGCATCCATCATGATAAGCAGGCTCCTGTCCTGTTGAAACTGTTTGACTAAGACATTTTTTTCTGCCTACACCCACTGTCATCTCTGCCTGCCTCATGGAGGGCTTTGATTTTTAGCTTTTGAAGCTAAATAATGCAATAATGTTGATTTTTAAAGAGCACTTAGTAATGTAATTAAAAACATTTCTGACTCAAAGACTGTGCACGTTTTACTCTGCTGGTTGGATCTATGTTTTTGAGATTCTCTGTCTTATGCAGGTGTTACTATTCAGGAATTAGGTCCTGGCTCAGAGACGGGGCAGGCAGCCATCGGTCTGGGAGACTCCTGCCAGGATGTGCCGCGGATCAGAGGGTCAGTGTCTCTGGGAATGCTGCAGAGCACCACACTGCTTACTGCTGCCCAGGACAGCTGAGCTGTGAACAGATCCTCCCAGACCACACTGACCAGGAATGGGAATTAAATTAATTTCAAAAAGACAGCAAAAACAGCCTGCAGGACAGCCAGAACTGTCTCTACCAGGGAGTTTGCAGATTATTCTAGCATCTACTTCACAAAGAGAAAAGCAGGTCCCTTATGCAAGCATTACTGTACCCCAGTGTTCCAAGACAGCCCGTGTTAGAAGCAATCTCAATAGTGTTTTAGTGAGGACTAAAGCCCGTCCTGTTGAAAGTGGCCAGATCCTGAGAGATGCTGAGTGTCCTCTGCATTTCAAGAGATGGTGAGGGCACTTGGCATCTGGCAGGAAGAGGCAAACTGACCCGCTGAATTCCATATCCCCTGAAAATAGTTTGACTTTCAGTAATTGAAAAAAAAAATAGAAAATGTTTTCTCAACTCAGATAATCTCTATGCAATTAATTTAATTAACAAATTCCTATTTATGTTACAAAAAAGTTTAAGTTCACCAGGAAAATGGTGAAATTTGACAGAAGTTACAGTAGAGCTGTTCAAGCAGAGCATGTATCCATACTGGGACTCAGTACATCTGTAACTCTTGCATAAACATTTCCAGACTCCCAGAGATTTTGCTGTTGTTTCTTGCATTTAATTTGTTTTATAAGACTCTAAGCCAAATGCAATGGCCCACACATTAAATACACATTTAGAATAAAACTGCAAAACCTCCTGGCTTTATCAGCATATGAACTAAATAAAATATTTACATGGAATGTTGAGCTCCATTTACAGAGACTGTTTCAAATTAACAGATTTAGTAATCTCTTTAATAAATGATCACATTGACAAGAAATTTAAAAACTTAACATCCCTTTTCAACCCTTTCATAAATATATAAAGTTTCACTAAATTCTTTTTTCTTTAAACAAGAGTGCTATATTCTCTTTACAGATTAACATGAAATAATGGTTTCCTGTTTGAATGCCACAGATGGGATGATCTGAAGTCAGCAAGTTCCTATACACATTCTGTACTTACAAGACATATTCACAACACAACACACAGGTGTTACTTGGTCTTTATATCTGTACTCATTTCCTGCATATCAGTAGTAAGTAAAGAAAAATACCAAATTATCTATATTAAAAATACATCCTCTAATATACATCTGCTTACACTGACATCAAATCTTAAAATGGGGTTTCCAACTGCCTGACCAGTGACAAGGATATTTTTTACAGTGAACTCTACAGCATTTATTTATTTTTGAGTGGAGACAAAATACATGTTACACTACTAAAAAGTATTACTACAAACTCAACAATAAAAAGAATTAATCTTTTTCAACTGCTTCTCAGATGTCCAAGGTTTCCTCACTGTTTGAAGATTTCTGATGGGAAAATTGTTCTAAAGTGTGCCAAAAATATTTAAAATCAATTTACAGGGGGAAAAAGTGATTCTCTACTTTGTTGCTATTCATATCACTTTGCCACTGATTTTACAGTTTAATCCCAGAGACTTTGAAGTTACATACACACTAACTCACATTTTTTCCTATTTAAATAATTATTCCCATGACTTTTCTTTGTTGTGTCACAGAGCATGCATGAAAGTATTTTCAATCCATGCATGCTCTCAGTTGAGTGTTTCACTGTTAAGCCACTGAATATATCTTTCTTTCCATGATTATGTAATTGCAAAGGAATATTTAAATCTGTCTGTACATGTAAGACAAGGTTCATATCTAGAAAAGTAAAAACACATTAATACATAATTAAAATTATGGTGTCTTCCTCATAAAAATGTTGGTCACTTTTGCCTGTTTCAGTTCTCTCAAGCACTGAAAGGGCAATAACTTCCAAGTGCTGATGTGCTCTTTCATGGGAACAGTTATGCTTAAAAACACTGAAGTGCTGATTTCCAGCACCAATTTTATCTTCTGCAAACTCTGTGTCAAAAACACTCACCTTGGAAACACACAGATGATGATATAGAGGTGTTTGGCAGTTTTGCTACACTTTATGGAGCACAGTAAATCTCTGGTTTAATCTGACTGTTCAGCCCCAAACCACGGGCAGCAGAATTGAAAACACAGGAAAACAAGACCAGTTCCAAGTGCATGAAGAGTATACCTGCTGCTCAGTAGAATTAAAAGCCCTCCTCCCAAGAAAATGACCATCGAGTAAAGCCTAACCATGCCCAAGATTTAGATGCTGATACGACAGCAGAGGTTTTGTCTACTTAAAACGTTACTATGAGTGTAGCCAGCTGACAGGAACCCAGAAGGTCTCGGTCTCCAACCTGTCAAAAGTTGTTTTAAGCTCACTGTAAGCTGTAGCGAGGTCATCGTTGACTATCACCTTGTCAAAAAGGTGGCCATACTGGCTCTCCATCACATGGGCAGACTTAATCATTTCGTGAAAATCTTCTTCCTAGTAAGAGTAGTGCAATAATGATCAGTGCACAACCAGTCCATAGCAACAGCGCATAAACTCTCTTAGACCATTAAACATGGTCTAATTGCTTATTTCTTATCTCATCAGGAGATGGAAACTGTACTTCTAATTTAAAAAAATAGAGATTACCATTACAAGTGATCTCAGAGAGTATTCTGATGAGTTGACTCAGCTCAACAGGCAATTCTTTCATCTCTCCCTTTGTAGTGACACAATTAGTCACTGCATGGTAATTATGGAGACATTTTCTGTTAGCAGTACCAGTAGAAGAGGTTTCTAGCTGTTTACTTTGATGATACATTTAAAGTTTCAATATGTTAATCTCAGCTTGCTATTAGCATGCCATGAATTACAGCAAAGCCCTTTTTCTTTTAAGAGCTTGGTAGGAGTCATCATTCTATGCCTTGTTCGATCTGGCTTAGTAGATTTCTCTTCATGTTTGGGGAGGGAAACAAATCTTAGTAATTTGTTTAATACTTTGAGAGATGACACCTGCCCTAACAAAGCAATGGCCTGAAGATTACTCTTAAGAACAAACTCCTCTTTTTCTATACCACAAATCAACATCTTCCTACAGAATATAACTTCCAAACTATTCGTAATTCACGTTCTACACAGATACACTCTGTGACTATATCTGTGACTCACTTCAAAACCTAAAAAATCTTAAGTAACACTGAATGAGGAAAAATGATACACACTGTAAATACAGATAAACAGTTCTAATGATGATCAACTTTGCTATAGATTCAGTTAAAATATTATTTCAGTACATTACAAGGAAGCACGTATGTCAATATTGGGTAGTCTAAACTTTTTTCTGACTATTGTCAAAAAACAGCATTTGCTACTTGCTTAGATATCTCTTCTTTCTTACAATGTTCATTTTCCTTTAACATTTTTAAAACCCCCTATTTCTCTTATCCACAAATATGGGCTTTTTATTAAAGTAGGATTTGCTTTTTCAATTGGTTCTTTATATTTGCATTTTCCTCTAAATTTAGACTCCTTAATACAGTTGATAAAACAAATAAATTCTTATATTTTAATAGAAACATCTAAGCCCAGGTGCATTATCTCTCATAAAGATATGCTTGCACTGCAGGGGTTCTTTAATGACATAAAGTCAGAGGAACATGGAAACTGTAAATATCCATGAGCCTATCAAACAATGAAAACACCACAGTAAATGTGTAATGCGAGAGAGGTTGAGAAACAGCAAGATGCTCATGTAAGCCCTGACAAGTGCTGTCTATAGGAACAGTGATCACCTTTACTTTCAAGGTAAACTGCTACAACTCTTAACAGGTACTCATGTTTTACCATGTCTAATTATACTTACTGTAAAGGGTTTTGCAGTTCCCTTATCATCTTTACTTGAAATAATCTTGGCATTTCTTCTGGTTTCTCTCAAACGGTCAAGTGATGGAGGTTTTATAAATATAACAAATGGTTTAAACTCATATGTCCGCAAGTGTTTCACTGTCTGGGAAGAGGAAAGATTTTAATTAATTAGTTTATTTTGCACTGTAGAATTCACTATAACAAAAGAAACTCCCCACTGACCATAATAAACCCATAAAGCATCTCTAAAACATCCTGGTCTGCTGACCAGCATTGATTCATGTACAGAGAATTTTCAGAATGGTAAGAAAACCCTTTATCCAAGGGTGACCATTGGTCTTGATTTCCACATGGCTGCTGGTAAACCCCATGAGATCTGGCAAAGCCTGAGTTGTGCACACTGGTGCCGCTGGCTTTGAGAGGATGGAGGTGAACAGCAGGTATTCAAGGGAGGAGGAAAAGTTCAACCCATTTCAGCAAGAATAACCCTTTTTGTACCCATGAAAATTAGCAGAAAGAGGTGTCTGTGACATTGGTTCACAAAAGGGCAATGATTTTTCTCTCCAGTACTGTGTGCCCACCACACAACTCTCTGCTGTTCATTTTTCCCAAGTGAGCTACGTGTGCTGTTAGAGACAGGTCTATGATTCAGTTGCAGCACAGGGTGGATGGTCAGAAGCATTCTATCCTCTCCATACTGCCGTGGTCCACAGGAAAATCCCATGTTGGACAGTGGGATCCCAGAATGGTCCCAAACCTTGGGTCTCCAAGACAACTTAGTGCTTTGCAGGAACACAGGGCTGTGTGGGACAGGCAATGGTCTCATGAGCTCCCCTCCGCCCCTGGCACAGGCTACATCCTCTGCCAGTGCAGCCCCTGCCCTGCTCCCAGGGCACAGCCCTGCATCCAAACCTGCCCCAGGAGCTGCGCACAAACTGCCAGGGTTCAGAAGCTATACACTGGCCACCCTTGGAGAAGAGATGTTTTGGCTTTGTTTAAATAAACTAGTCCAGCTCCTAGAAGCACTGTGGTTATTGGGAGCAAAAAAATTCCCAGTGGAGTTGTTCAGCGGGGTTAAAAGACAAGGTCAATGCAAGAAAAAATGGTTTAGAGAGGAATATTCTTAACAATTATCCAGCCAACATCACATTTAGTGCATTCCTTGACTCATGTCCACCCTGCATGGAAAAACCCTTGGCATGAACAGTCTAGTGAAACATGTGAGATAGAGTTGCTGGACTCAGTGATAACGCAAAACTGTTCTGAAATTAAAGTTTCAGAGACAATCTCTTGCCCAAACTAACAGAAAGATAAATGGAAATATAGGAGAATTCTGTAATTAAATCTTTGGTATTATGATGCAGGCTTCCAATCCCCTTATTTACTGGATGTGTATTTATCTCTTTTCAGAGAGCCTTGCAGAGATAAAGGTAGCCAGCAAACCCACTCAACAGTCATTCAGTGTGGGATAAAGTACACCTTTCTAGAAATATTTTTTCCCAGAATTCCAAAATGCAATATGGGGAAGTACAAGAGTTCAGAAGACATGCTTACTTACATGAGGTTGCACATCCAGCAAACAAACTTTGTTTTTAGCTAGAACTGATCGAACAGAGTCTAAGCTTGTACCATAGTAGTTGTTCTTATACTCGCCATACTCGATAAACCTGTGCAGAAGATGAAAACAACTGGAATAATTTCCATTTTCTCCAGTTTGCTTTATAATATTTAATTCAGGAGCAAAGATATTATACTTTACATGAGAGTTCTACTGTGTTTTATAAAGGAAATGCTGTCAAGTACTTCAGCATGTCAATTTTAAGAAATCTTCTACTTTACTGCTTTCAAATCAGTAACACCTGCTTGTATTACAGTTAAAGAGAAAAAAGCACTGTAGTCCAACAGCCCACTAATGTTTTCCATCACCTCTTTTTCTGAACTAATGCAATGCAATAAAACAGTGGATAAGCTAAACAATAGAAACTACTGAAATTTCATTGCACACTACAGAATATCCAAATTCTCTGTCTCAGAAGCAGAGGAGTGATGACGGTGCTGGTGGAATCAAGGCGGCTGGTTATTTGCTATAAAAGTACAAGCACTATTTGCCAGAAAAGCAAAGCACAGTTTGAAGTTTCAATAAAACCCACAGCTTTGTGTCTAATACACTTTTGCCCTCTGAAACTGGGACAGAATTTCAAGCTGCAGAATTTTACAGGCTGCTGGAGAGCACGATGCTACCATTGTCTCTTCATTTTAGTTTACTTTCTGGAGGGTGTACAGGCAGGGGCTTCACTGTAGATCTCTAAATTCAAAAGCAGAGGAAGTGCCTGGCCTGAAAGAGAGCAGAACTATGCAAACATTGACTCAGGCACGTCTGCAGCACTTCCACAGCCCTCCCTTCCCTAGAGCTGCAATGCTTCACTGCTATGACAGAAGATGCTCTATTAAAAGAATGCTCCCCCATCCCAATCACCTCTGATTTCAGGGTCTCCTTGAGGAGCTGAGGTACTGAAACTACTTATAAGCTTAGAAACCGTTGTGTTTGCACATATTGCTTTTTTTCCCTCTGTGTTTTTCCCCAGCTGCTTATATAACAAAATATAATTTTAACACATCTTCAAATCACTGCAACTTATATCCACTTTGACTAATTATCTAAAATAACAACCAGCCCCATTTTATAATAAACCATTGTTATAGCTGCAGTTCTAGTTAAAAGTCTCTTCAACATACTTGTTATTCTGTACATCTGTCTCAAACAAGTGCTTGGAAATGAAAATGTATTCGACACCATCACTTTCTTGGCTTCTCCTTGGACGAGTAGTGTCTGCAGTTTCATGACATTAAAAAAAAAAAAAAAGAAAAAAAAGGAAAATATGCACAAAACAGTATAATTCAAACCAACAAAATAATTCAAACCAGTTCAGGAAAAACTGAAAAGCACAAACTCTTTGTGCAATACTAAGCATAGCACTTCCCTCACTTCTGAAGTACATAAGGCTGCTCTGGATCTGGTAGACAGCACACAAGCACATGACAGGATTGAGTTTTAAATGCATGCAGGAAAAGCAGGAAAAAAACTATTGGACAAGTATCAGATTATCATTTTTTATTAACTAGTGGAAAAATCCAATAAAATGAGGACAGCTGAATAATAAAAGGAACAGCAGTCCATAACAATTACCCCAGCCTTGCCTCTTGTTAAACTTATTAGCATATGAGACCATAAAGAAAGAAAGTACACCATCATGATTTATAAAATGTTATGTTCATTAACAACTCTTGTAGCTATGGTATGTGAAGCATGGTAATAAAAAAAATAGAGTGTGAACTTTATGTTTTAGTGCTTTTCTTTATCTGGTGATCAAAATAGAATTCCATTTTCTTTCAGTAGCCTTGTATTATTTCCACTTCTCAATTTCCCCCAAGTAGGTATAAGGGTTTTGCTTATAAATGAAACTTATTTGTGGGGTTGTGCCTTATGATCAATGAACCCATTAAAACATCCTATTTCAAGTGGAATACTACAGCACCATGTATTCTTCATCACATATGTACATACAAAACCTGCTTGCAGCAACGTAGTCTTAAAATGCCATTTGATATATCACTTTTCTTAGGTTGACACAGTGAGAACATTTCCAAGACAGGAACCCCAGCTCTCTCCAAGTCCTGACGTACTGAATTTCAGGGAGAGGGATTCCTTTACATGTTTGTTTTAACTTATAACCACAAATTTGGAAGAGAAAAGAGAGAAGGCAGCTTGATAAATACTTTTAGAGAAACTTTTAGAGAAATATTTTTGGGCAAATGATTGCCTATACTTCAACATGTTGAATATTTTGGGAACATCTAACTTTTTTGTTGTTGTTGCTTTCAATACCCAGTTGAAGCAAATATGTGCAAAAGAAATTATTTGCCAAACTAAATGCATTAATTTTTCTACTTAGCAAATTAATTAATACATATATACTTCATAGAACATCTGCCTTTGCAAAAAACCTGTGACAGAATCTCCCAAGTTCAGAATGTTGGAGCCATATTTTTGAAGGAACCCTATAGAAGGTACAAGTAGAAAGAAAACCAAGAAATCAAAGTCTAAAACTGTTGAGTTCTCTGTATTAAAGAAAACCCAGTAAAGTATTGTAGAAGTTAATAAAACACAATGTCACTCAATTTTATAAAAATCACACAACTTGGTCAGAGAAGGGAAAGAGGATAAAACATCCCCAAATCAACTCTTTTAAAGCTAATCAAAGGGATTTATTTAATTTATTCACTGGATTATCATCAATCTTCATTTTTCAGCCTAACAGATAAAGGTCAGTTTGCTGATGCAAGCATTGGTAACAGAGTACATTTCACTGCTTTACAGCCAAATCCAGGGTGTTTTTCAGCTCAGTTTCATTTACTAAACCTCACTGATATCAATTATGCTAAACTTGTACTGAAAGTGTACTGCAATGCCTCTGAGCCAAAAAGCTCTATCAGTTTAATCAATGCTATTTAATACAGAACTGTAGCAGCACTTTTAAAATTAGAAAAGTAATTTGGATGCCAAGCATGCATTTAGAGACCCAAATTTGAAAGTGCCTTAAAGGTAACATGATAATAAAGGCCAGTAATGCAAGTATAGCATTAGAGAACAGAAGTGCATTTTTACTTACGTGGCACTGTTACCCCATAGTGCTGGGTATCACTGATTAGCAATTTCCGTTTAAGTTCATTCAGTCCAACCCCTACAGGACCTGAAAGAAAAAAGTGGTCTTGTTTCCCAACGCCAGTTCTCTCTTGTATTCAGGTGCAAGTATGCTTTAAAATAAGACTACATAGCCTATAGCTGTGACATTACTGCCTCTTAACCAGTGATTTGGAAATGCCCATGGTCCCAGCCTCTCCTAGAATACACAGAGCTGACAAATTTCAAGGGATGCAATTGGCAGTAACTATGTTCTGACTTTATTACTGAGGAAATATCAGTGAAAAAAAGTTGCCAGCAAAGCTTTCTTTTCTGCAGCAACTTCCCTGAGTGTGCATCCACCTCCATCTCAGCACTACTACAAACCCCTGTATCCTAACCTGCAGCTTTCCAGAACAAAAACTCGTTTGTCTGTTTATTTTGTCAGAATATCCCCAATTTGCAGATTAGAGGACCCCAGCTGACATGTGCAAAGTGCCCCCAAAGCCTCTGCACTCTGTGTGTGTCATCAGGACCTCACTCCCTTCTGTTGCTGCATCCCTTGTCTGCACCAGATGCCCCTGGGGACAATTGCTTCCACCTTCTCATGCCCTGGGAGCCCTGCTCCTTCCAGCCTTTGCTGCAGGCAGGAACACTGCCCAGCTCCTGGCTGTCTGTAGCTGTCACCATCCACCTTTGGACAGCGTGAGGGTGGCATTGCATGGAGAGAGGAAGGAAGGGCAGCACTTGCCAGGTCACAACCCATTTGGGATGTGTGGGTTTCTTTCTTTGTTGTTGATTTTCTTTTAAACTGTGCTTGTCTCCTGCCTGCTGTCTGAACAGGTCCAAAGCAAATGTTTCCTTCTTCATATGACTGCCAGAGACCACTCTTGGAAAGAGGATGGCAGGAAGAAACAAAGACTGCATGGAATTTTTTTGATCCGTCTCCTCCACCTCCACTTGAGTAGTGCTGTACTAGAAGCTACTGAGCAAGATGTTCCTCTTGGCTTTGAAGTTGTCCCTAATTCTTAGCTGTTTGCCAGTGGTGCCTTAGGTCTCTGTGAGGGCACTCTATCCTGTGAGGTCTCAAAGGCTCCACAGGCACTCGTTGCCTGTCCCCAGGACCCCTTCATGCAGGGCTCCAGCCAGCCTGCCCACTTTGGGGACAGGGCCATGGTGCTGTGTGAGCAGCAAAGGGAGCTCAGCTCTGCATCTTCCGACGTTTCTGACAGAGGAGAGCCTTCATTTCTACAGAGCCAGGTCAACAGCAGAAGGCAAAGGAGAAAGAGTCATTGGAACCATATCCCAAATAATGCAAGGATATACCTGTGGTTTTAAGGAAAATTCTTGCACATCTAGTAAAAGTGACACAGTTATATATGTCTTCTTAACAAAGACATTTTAAACATCATAACTACAAAACCTAATAAACATTTCAATAAAATAGTGTTGTAACTGTTACTTACTAGTCAGAATCCAAAAACAGACTGATGCTTCAGTACCTTCAGGTGCCTATATGTAAAAATGACCATGCACCCTGTCTGGAGTTGAAACACGTAACAACGTAAAACAAGTGCTTGCTACTTTGCTGCTACCCACAAACTGTGGTCCTGCTATGAAATCTTAAGAGTTTCTACATTTAAAGTTTCTATGTGTTCACATCAGTTAAATACACAATTACATTTCAAGTTCCATCTCTGACCTTCCTGTAAATTAATCTATCAGTATGTATAAATGTTTATTTAATATGGTGTACAGCAGCCTCTACTGGTGCATGTCTGCAGAGGACAGTAATGTGTTATGTAGATAATGGTACTACTTTTGTTATAATTTAATTTTTTTCCTTTTTATAATAGTTTAGCTATTTAGGGCAAATACGGACTTTTATAGGAAAAGTAATTAAAACTCTTAATATATCCTAGGAAAGTAAACCAAATGAAATGGAATTCAGTTTTCAAAAATCACTCTATTACTTTTAAGCAAAAAATCTTTCTGATCAAATCCACACAAATATTATTTCCTTATTCTACATGCTGTCAAGTCAACAGTATGCTTTTAGCTCTATTTACATATATATATAAAGAGTCCAGGTTTCACTTCGTGCAATACATGCTTTGGAAATCTAGCTTAACTCTGTTTCCAGACCACAATGTCTTCCAGATTAAAATTTTAAAATCATCTTTAAATTGAACAATTGAAAGGTGTAGATTCTTCTTTTTTGTGCTGTCTTCACAGAGTTCTCATAACTGTAGCTTATGTACACTGAAGGCTGATTCCAGCTCAGCAAAGCCATTCATTTTGTGGATTTTTATACTACCTCTCCCAAGTGTAATATACCGTTCTCTTCTAAATATTGTTTTCATTTTGATGCAGCAGAGAAAGATGCCAGTTTCTAATAGCTATGAATCTGAACACAATTTGAATTCAAAAAGAGAATAAAGTGTCAGGATTTAAAAGGATAATCCTGATTCTTATAGTTAAATATAAGGCATGCAGGATCCATGGCTGTAGTGCAATTTTGGTTTACCATAAAATCACCCCAGGCAGCAATATTTACAGTTATGCTGACAGATTTAGAGATAGTTTGCTTACTTTTGTAAAAGAACATTTGTGCTGCTTGCTGTTGTATGTTGTCATGTTAATGCTCAAATCCTGCACAAGTGGACTGCAGTGCCTACCTCACTTTATTAAGAGACATCTGCAGAATTAAACTACCAATCATTAAAACTTGCACTAAATTTTGTACCACTCAGAAATGCCTGAAGGAAACTGCAAAAACTGTAAGTATAGGTCTTGGGAGGGTTAAGCCAACCAGCCACTCTTCACCTATAGACATATAATAAGCTCCTAGTAGTCTTTTGTAAAGAAAAGGAAAGTGGTCTTTCAGAAAAGATTTGTGAGTTAAATCACAATATCCCTGCTGGGATCACAGGAACCCAGTAGGAGACCTGCCTTGAGAGAGGCTCTGTGGGGTTCAGTTCCTAGTACACTATAATGCAATGACTGCACGTGCATGTCTGACTGCAGCTCAGTGTAGTAGGAAAGGAGAACCTCATTATTTTGTGATTCAGTACATTTTAACAAGCAGTGGAAGTGTATTTATAGATCTGCTGTTCACTGAAGTAGGATCAGTGAGTTCATACTGGTGTTCTCTTGGGCAAGGCTAGGCACTGTGTTACATCCTATGTATTTGTTCCTGAACCTTGCTGATCTTCCCATGCCTTCAACCAGGAAGTTTTAATACAGATAGAAATTGTAGGTCTCTTTCTTCATTGTACAGTTAGTTTAATGGAAGTAGCATGGCCATGTAGGCCATTTTCCTGCACTACTGCTGTAGATCAATTAAGACTCTATAAGCTACTACTGAACATGTTAAAGCTAAGTAGGGAGATGTGGAGAGTTAAAATGCTCTTTCATTTCATCCTTTGCTCTGAAATAGACCTGGCTTCATCATAACTCCTTCATAACAAAACCAGAGGTGATGGATTAAAAAACCCCAAAAAACTAAGCAATACAGCAGAGAGCTTTTCCAGTCCCAGATTCCTTTTCTTTGCAGTAGCAACCAGAAGCACATCTTTGTGGGCAATACTGACAGCCTCCATCAGACACAGAGGCTTTTCTCATTAGGTCAGACACCATTAACAACTTCTCTTTTATGGTAACATACCTCTGGTCTTTGCTTCCACCACTGCCCACCTTGGACAGAGATATCACCATGGTGCCTGAAAGGTTCTGCACACCTCTGGTGATCACACTGCATGCACAGAACAGTGTGTGTTCTGGGGGATAAGTGCTCACAGTTTGCTACTGACAACTTTGCTTTACCCTGCCCCTTCAGAAAGCTCTGACTTAGCTGAAACTATGCCAGATAAAGTTATTGCATGTAGCACATTCATTCTATCTCTAAGGAAATAAAATTTATGCTACTCTGGTTTTTAACACTAACTACAGCAGAAGACTCTGTGAGCAGGACTTTTCCCTCATTAATACAAGTGAAAATTCTAGTGTCTAAATAATACATGTCATATTAAAATATTCTACCTTTGTCTGATAGGGCTGTGAGGTATGTAACACTTAGGATGCAAGCAATATTTGTGATGGAAGACTTTAAGGATTTCTTGGCAGTATGGGAACACTAACTTACTAAAAGCAGACTGATGACATAATATTGGATAATTTCAATTTTAGCAGATTCATCACAATCCTAACAATTAAAAGTACACAGAAATGTTTCAGATGATGCTATTTTAGCCCCAAGAATTTGCAGGGCTTTATTCATGAACTTGTATTTGCAGACAAGGTAAAATCTTGACGAACTGGTACATTGAGCTGAACCTGAGAGTACTGTGCATTGCACAACAGGGCACTGAAATTACTGTGTGTGCAATTCGTGTTCTTTAAATTAGACTAGATCTATTCAAAATGAAGTGAAATTTGTTTCAAAGTTTTCAAACTCCCTCCCCCTAAAAAAAGGCAAAACCAAACCTGAATGTCCCCTTTTAAACAGTAAATTATATATTTAGACCTAGCATAACACAACAGACATCTAGTGCCTCCACCAATTACAGCTATAAATTAATTATATGTCCCTTTCCTGGTACTACTATACAAATTATATTCGATGTATTATATGGAACACTGCTACTGGCACACAAAAAGCTTTTAAAATGTGTTCACTTCTACTATACCTGTATTGCTTAGCTCTGCTAGTTTTTCCACATTTTGCCCAAGACATTTTTATGGTATTGGCCAGACTTAAGCTGCTCTTAATATCCAGAGAAAAAACATTAGAATTACTGAAGTCCGCAATAAATTTCTGAATTGCTTTTGTTACTGAAAAAGCACTCTTTCTTCATTTGATTTATTACAGCAAAAATCAAATGGAATCTCTAGGCATTCCTTAGATCAGACATATGCAATTTGTTATAAAAAGTCTACTTATCACACTTTTGCACTACACTCTGTTGATGTAACTGTAAAATCAACTCAACCATGTTATTACTTGTTGTATATAACCCACAATCTCACAGTGATCACACTAGTAGGTGGCTGAATTTTAGTGCCGGAGAGTGACAAAACTGTTTATTAAAAACTCAATTTAATGTTCCCTTGGATATGAGCGATATAAAAACACAGCTACTCAACAGTTCCTAACAGTCCCTGACAGAGGGTCATATTTCTCTGCTCTGCTGCTTTCAGAATGGAGGAAATTTTACTAATGAAGCATCAGCCTGTGTGTTACTGCCAAGAAAATGATAACCAATGAGACATTACTCACTCATAGCGATGGTTACTCATTACTCATTGGTACTCTGACTGTTACCTTTGAAAAGATTAAGACAATGCACTTTCTCTCTTTTCGGGAGACTGGAGCAATGCATTTTGATTATATAATAAATGCTGTGAGGAAGCCATGGCAATGACAGATTACAGAAGAACAGAAAGCTGATTAAGGATAATATGTTAAGTCTTCTGCAGCTATGCTTACATTCATCCTTGGCCTACAGAGCTCTACCTTGCATCCACCTCTTACTATTTGTCCATTTACTTTTTCTAATGCAGTAGGTGGTTTTGTTTCTTTCCACTTTTATTGTCTGTCTTCGTTGACCTCAGGCATTTAGTCTGTTCTTTTTTTCTTTGTTTTTTTCCACATAGATATATTGATTCATCTCTTAAGTATGGAGTATCAACATAATTCTTTTGAGTTTTAGTAGAGCTTGACTGCCATGTTCAGGCTTATAAGTAAGGTAGCTGTATTTTAGTGTCATCTCCCCTTGGTTTGGGAAAGCTTTAAACACAATCACCTAAAGCATCCTTACATGCAAGTTAGGGCATCCTGTCTAGAAAGGTGGACTGCTAGACAGGTGTAAAACTGGAGCATGTTCAAGGGAAGGGGTAATTGATCTATGCTGTACAACTCATTATAAGGGGAGTTTCCTGGAACATACTCTATTTCACATCCATACAAAAGACACAAAGTGGGCCCTTACAAAGCTTGGCCATGGCAAGATGGGTGATACAAGTGACTTGCTCAAGGGCAGAGCTTCCATCCAGACAGTTCCAGGCATAGGCTGGCACAACTTGGTGAAATTTGATGGGGACTAAGTTCTGTGTTACAGGCTGACAACTGACTGGCTGGATGACAAGGACCTTGGGGTTCAGGTGGGCAGAGCTAAGCATGAGTCCCCAGTGCTCGCTGGCAACAATGAAGCGTAATGAGACTGGGTTGTATCAGCAAGAGCCTGGCCCATAGACCGAGGGGAATGATTCTTCCCCTTCACTCAGTACTTGTCAGTCCCTTGTGAGGAATACTCTGTCCACAACAAGCCCTACACTAAAATACTGTTGATTAACTGGATCAAAGAAATCAGAGGGCCTTGAAGATGGTCAGGAGTTGAATCACACGACCTGTAAGAGAGACTGAGGGCATTGGGCTTGCCTAGCTTGGGGAAGAGATGTCTTCAGGGCGACCCACCAGCATCCTTCTGACACTCACTGAAAAGTGGAGGCTTACCACTTACTGAGATATAAGCTAAGACAGAAGACAGGTTCCCAAAGTTGCTGCCATCAGCAACCTGCTCGGAACCTGGTGTTAATCTCACTCAGTGGGAGGTTGGGCCAGGTGAATTCCTTAGATTGCCTCCAATCTAAATGACTTTCTGGTAAGCATTGTGCTAATCAGCATGTCTCTGTTTTACCAGGTTAAAAATAAAGAAAACAACTTACCAACCAAAACAACAAGCCTGTATTTATCATTAGGTTGTCGTCTATATTTTGCAACTTCTTCATAGGTTGGGATATCTGCTGTATCATACTGATCACTCTTCTTGCACTCATACATGGACTTGTTTGTTTTTTTATCTTTTCTGCTAAGACGAAAGCTTCTTCTAAAACCAGCTGCAGTAAGAACAGGGTTTTTTCAAAGTAAGAAAATAAGTCTTCTTAAAACATTTGAAAACAGTCTCTTCCAAACATTCAAGAATTGGAGCATAAATGGAATAAAAAATGGAATAAAAAGTGTATTATATGTTTGATAAGCCAGGTCATTAGAATGACATTTTTCATGTTTTCAAATTCTATCAGGTACCTATTTAAATTGCAAAATTAAGATTACCAATAAAAACATAACCTTTGCAACAACAAACTGCAAAATGTAATTGCAATAAATTGTTAATATATTTAGATTATTTAGACAATTTGAGTATCTTACAAATTGAAATATATACACAAGGCAATTCATGCAAGCTGGAGTCTCATACCATACCTAATGCATGTCTATTAAATGAGCATGGCACACAGACATCAAATACAACACAGGATAGAAACATATCTGGTGTTTGAAAGGGTTAATGAAAATGAACTCCTTGAACAATTCTGTTGTGCTTAACTCCATGCTGATAGTACATTAAAAAAGTGCATTAAACCTTTCCTGAGTATGTTTAATAGTTAATCCAAGCACTCAAATTATCAAATACTAGAAACATCTTAGACAATACATTACCCATATTATGAAAATAAAGTTAGCATTGCTATTAAATCTATATTTATAATTGCATTGACCGTGTGATATCTCTTGCACCTTCTAGAGAAGACTTGAAATTTCACATAGCTTTTAAGCACTCTCAAGGGAGAAAATCGTAGCCATTTTCAAGAGAACAGCACAAAAACCCATTTTACATTACATGTCAAAAACTAATTTACTTAATGATTACCTCAGAGTTTTTAAGCTAAATCCTTTATATTACATTACATTACATTTTATTGGTATCTCTACAACACCGCTTTTGTTCTATAAGGAAATACAGGAAAGACTGTGAAGACTGCAAAGCTGATTTCACTATCTGGCAGTAGAATAAAACACAAGCCATACTTTAAATACTGGAAAAGCTGTTGTTTGTTTTCTTTTTCCCCAGAACACTTCATAGGACACTAAACATGTGTAAACTTCTGGTGACCCCAGATTTTCAGCAAAATGTTTTCATATTCTTATAATAGCATTTATGTTTAGGTATTTGAGAAGTAATCATATTACAATTTCTTCCTCAAAGATAATATCGTGCAAGTTCAAGATTCAGTTCTGCAAATATTTAACACCAGATCTGAAGAGAAATGCTACAAGGCTTAGTTATAGGCTTAGTGTTTTGCACACATATAGCTTCATTGAGCATAAATCGTCACAGAACTTGGACTACAGAGGATTTTGACCAAGTTATTTAATTGATGTGAGCCCCTATACCTATCTACAACAATCTACAAAACAAGCATACACACAAAAGCTGAAGAAAAATTTCTTTGAGAATACCATGATGTCAAACCATTTATATTCAAAATACGAATAAGTAAACTGAAAATCTATGACAAAGGAGAAGTGCTAGCATCCACAGAAAGGGTAGATGATATTTTTAAGAAGTACAATATAGTCTAGACTAAATAGGAGGTGGGCTGGAATAGAAAAAAGATCAAAATATGAGATATGAAAACATAATAAAATAGACTGGGTTATGATATTTTTTAATTTAAATAACACCAACATAGAAGTGACTGCAGTCATGCTCTGTTAGCAGAAATGCTCTGTTAGAGAGCTTACACACCCACCAGAGAGCCTGGGAGATCGTGCCTGCCCTATGGTGAAGTCCATCATGACATAAGGATGATCATAACTGATCATAACTATGCCTAAGTGTATAGACAGCTATATAAAGAGAGGTTAAAAGTAGCTTTAGCAACTCAGACTACAAACATACGAAGTGAGTTACAAGTTTCCTGAGGCCCCATCTAAAATGCTCCTTATTAAAAAAAAAACCCCAAAAAAGTTGCCCCAAAACCTGAAAATTATTCTGTTTGTTGCATTTTTTTCCCTTTATAATAATTTTATGGAAAAACAAAAAATCGAGAAAAAAAAATTATAATTCTTCACCATTCACTACTAAGTGGTTTACAAAATTAATAGCTTTGTTACAAGACCAAGAATCCATGTACCTGGAAAAGTACATTAATTTCACGACTATAAGGCGCACCTTTTTGACTAAATTTTTTCCCTGAACCCGGAAGTGCGCCTTATAGTCCGGTGCGCCTTATCTGATGGACAAAGTTGCGAAATTTGCCAAACCGGAAGTGCGAGCTGCAATGGGGGGGCGGTGCCGCAGGAGCACCGTGTTGCAAGCGGGGGCGGGAGTGGGCGGCCACAGCCGGCAGGAGCCAAGAGGGGACGGAGGCAGCCAACGCCAGTCCTGGCCTGGGCGGAACAAGGAGCTGGGTGGCGCCGCTACGGGCACTGGGGGAACGAGAACCCGGGTGGCCCTGGCCCGGGCGCGGAGGGAACAAGAAGTGCGAGCCCGCAACAGCCCTGAGCAGAGCCCGCCCGGCGGCGGCATCGGAGCAGCGGCGGCGAAGCCCCTGCGGTCGCCAAAAGGCGGCGCCGGCCGAGCCGCTGCGGCCGCCATAAAGCGGCGGCAGCGAAGCCCCAGCGGCCGGTGGATCGCGGCATCGGGGAAGCCCCCGCGGTCGCCAAATCGTGGCGCCACCGGAGCCCCCGCGGCCGCCGAATTGCGGCGCAGGTTGAGCCCCCGCGGCCGCCAAGAAGCGGCGCTGCCGGAGCCCCCGCGGCCGCCGAATCGCGGCGCAGGCCGAGTCCCCGCGGCCGCCGAGAAGCGGCGACGGCCGAGCCCCCGCGGCCGCCGAATCGCGGCGCAGGCTGAGCTCCCGCGGCCGCCAAGAAGTGGCGCTGCCGGAGCCCCTGTGGCCGCCGAATCGCGGTGCCGCCGGAGCCCCTGCGGCCGCCGAATCGCGGTGCCACCGGAGCCCCTGCGGCCGCAGAGAAGCAGCGCAGGCCAAGCCCCCGCGGCCGCCGAGAAGCGGCGCCGCCAGAGCCCCCGCAGCCGCCAAATCGTGGCACTGGCCAAGCCCCCGTGGCCGCCAAATCGCGGCGCAGGCTGAGCCCCCGCGGACGCCGAATCGCGGCGCAGTCCGAGCCCCCACAGCCGCCGAGAAGCGGCGACGGCCGAGCCCCCACAGCCGCCGAGAAGCGGCGACGGCCGAGCCCCCGTGGCCGCTGAGAAGCGGCGGTGGCCGAGCCCCCGCGGCCGCCAAGAAGCGGCGCTGCCGAAGCCCCTGTGGCCGCCATGAAGCGGCGGCGGGGAAATCCCTTGCGGCCGCCGAGAAGCGGCGCCGCCGGAGCCCCTGCAGCCACCAAGGAGCGGCAACGGGGAAGCCCCCGCAGCCGCCGAAAAGCGGCGACAAGTGACGCAGCCCCGGGGAAGCGGAGAGAAGCGGCGCGGCCGCGGGGAACAACGGGAAGCGTCGCCGCCACTGGCCGCAGGGAAGCCGGGACGCAGCGCGGTCGCACGGTGGAAGCTGGGTGCTGTGAGCCGTGCCAGCCGGCGCCGGGGGCGGGCGGCAGTGCTGGGGCACGCTGCACGGGGAGGGCGCCTGGGGCTGCATTTAAAGGCTACACCGATCTTTGAAAAATGTTTACAAATTGAGCATCTGTCAGCAATTCGTTACTTCGTTGTGCGCCGCGCGGCTCCTCGCTGCAAAAAAAAAAGTGCGCCTTATAGACCGGTGCGCCTTATCTGATCTACAAAGTTGCGAAATGTGCCGACTCCTGGGGGGTGCGCCTTATAGTCCGGTGCGCCTTATGGTCGTGAAATTACTGTACATGGTAAATGATCAAATGAAGCTGCATCAATGGTCTCCATTCCAGTTTAGTGTTGATCTAACAATTAACAACAGCTCCCTGCCCCTGATCAGCTGTCTCAAAATGCCACCAGAACAGCTTGTCAACATACACTTAGATGGTGAACTGTGCAATCTTTAGGAAAAGTATTTTTTCTGCAAAATCTTCCTATCAATTCAATCCCACTTTTAGATTTTGGTAAGAACATTTGTAACTTTTTCGTCTTTTCTCCAACCAATTTATTCAGATCTCATTAGCAAACTATGAGGTGGTAGATTATTTAAGAATTTTCATTTCTTTCGCTCCTTGAAAAAGAAGAAAAATCTTTCAGCTCTGTCTTCAGGTTGATTTGTCCCTTGTCACTTTTACAGGCTGCACAGAAAACATAACAAAGACTCAGGTGATATGATTCTATTGCTAATGTGTTTCCTTGAAAAAAAGTTTGATATTTCTGCCACTGAAACTAAATGGTAAAATGAAAATATTAATATTGTCCTGTACATTAAGAAAGCTCAACAAGAAGTTCAGCCAAAACTTGGACATTACAGAAGATGGTGAAGATGTTCTGTAAAACTACTGACTATTAAAAGTCTGTGATGTGCTGTTTGTTTTGCCACTTTATGACTATTGTCAATCTGAAAGTTTTTTAAACTGTTCCTCGAAGTCCATCTGAATAACCCCATATAGAATCTCAAGAAAGTTTGCTTTAAATAGCATTCAAACCCAAGGAAAAGATACAGTTCCAAGAGAAAGGATGAGACTGTTTCAAATACATCCAACACTTTTATGATACTGCTGTTACATTCCTGAATGCATCTTCATTCTTCATTACTCATCATCGGCCATTAAATCTCCTCTCATATAGGACTTAACTTTACTGTGATCTAGAAGCTGCTTTATAGAAATGCTAATAAATATTTTCTATTGAATGTCTGCTTTTGTAATTGCATTTTATGTTGGGAACTATGACTGCACAAGAACATTAAGTTGAACTGAAACAATATTGTACTTTTAAGGAATTAAAGCACTTATGAAAAGGCAAAAAATATTCTACTAATGTTTGCATATTTTATAGTTTTGAAAAAATGAAAACCAAATTTCATGTACAGTAATTTCATGAATACAAGCCGCACCAATTTGACCAAAATTTTGGTGGAAACCCGGAAGTGCGGCTAATATTCCGGGGCGGCTAATCTATTAACAAAATTCTAAAAGCTGCCAACACGGAAGTGAGAGCCCGCGGCAGCCCCAAGCCAAGCTGGAGCCCGGCCGGCCCCGGCAGAGGTGGGAAAGCCTGGCAGAGGCGGGGTCAGCAGTGTGGGGGGCGGGCGGCAGAGCCTGAGCCACCAGGGCGGGGCAGGGGGGGCAGCAGAGCCTGAGCCAGCAGGGCGGGGGAGCCTGGGAGAACTGGGGCTAGCCGTGCAGGGGAGCATGGCAGAAGCAGGAAGGCCGGCGGGTGGGGCTGCCTGGCAGCGGGGGAAGCCCAGCAGAATCGGGGCCAGCAGCGTGGGGGAGCCCGGCGGTGCGGGGGCCTGCAGTGCCGGCCAGGGTGAGGAAACGCGGCGGCGGTGCAGACGGGAGGGGGCGGCCGGCGAGCCTGGTGGCGGCGGCGGCAGCCCTGCCGGCGGGGCGAGCGAAAGCGGTGCTCGGCGAGCGAAAGCGGCGCTCGCGAAAGCGGCGCTTGGCGAGCGAAAGTGGCGCTCGCGAAAGCGGCAGCGGGGCGGGCGGCGAGCCCGGCGGCGGCAGCCCTGCCAGCCGGGCGAGCGAACGCGGCAGCGGGGCGGTGCTGACGGGAGAGGGGGGCCAGCGAGCCCGGCGGCGGCGGCAGCACCACCCGGCCAGCCCCGCCGAGCCGTGGCGCTGAGCTGGGCCACCCGGCCCCGTCGGCAACCATGAGCGGGCCGAGCCTTCCTGGCCCCGCCCCGAGCCAGTAAAGCCCGCTATGCCGCGATCCTGTTACTAATTGGCCAATTTGTGAAAGCTGCGCACGGATTCTCGCGACGAACGAAAGTGCGGCTAATATTCGGGGTGCGGCTTATCTATTGACAAAGACAGCAACATTGTCGAGGCACCGGGGGTGTGGCTTATAATCCGTGCGGCTTGTATTCGTGAAACTACTGTATTTAAATTTTTAAAAGAGCATCATTAAAAATATAGTGATGATTTACTACAAAGAACCAAATCCAATACTAATATGCAATAGAAAAGGTTTCTCTAAAATGATTTATGCTAAAAGTAAATTTCTACAAAGAACAAAAGGAAAATGTATTGCTTGCCTAGAATATTTGATAATATAAACCTTGATGAATATGAAAGGAGTTGCAGGCTACACTGTCTGTGGAATATGGGTATCAGCAGAGATTATCCTTAGCTGCCAAGTATGCAGACTATAAAATAAAAAGGGAAAATTCTGTCACTAAAGCGACATAATCTCCTGAACACTGAGAAGCTTGCACCAGATCACTGGTTACAGCTACACGACTAGAAGCTTACTGAACATGCAAACCCATAAACTACTGCTGGAATGTAACAGATTTGGTGAAATAAGAGCAGCCTCTGGGAAGAAAATATTAAGAACAAATGTTCTCAAACTACTGATGTCTTTAAAACTTATACTTCTCAATATGAAATAAAAATAAGAAATCATTACTGGTAAACTTAATTAAGGAGCAACAATCAAAGAGAAATCACTTAGAGCTCTAAGAATGAAAAAACCACCTTAGCAGAAAAGTTTGATTATTCTTATAATCATTAAGATTATACATTTCATCATCTCAGAACAACATTCTTACACAGAGAAATTCAGTGAGGCCTCACAGAGAAATCCAAACTGAAATCAGGTAATGTGTGAACCTGCCTGCCTTGCAATATTTTAGAAGGAAGATGATGTAAATAACTGTGTTTATTTACATTTAATGACATAATTCTAAAGAAGTAGATTGCAACTATGGTGTGTAAATTTCAGTCCAAATATACTAATAAAACTAGAAAGTTAATTTCTCAAATTCAGACAGATTACACTAACAGGAAATAATAAAATATAAATTCATGCATGCTTCATAAATTCACAAGTAAGACTACAGAATTCTACAAAGTACTTAACACAGGTTTTCATTAATTTTCATTCATTAAAATAAGCACTTAAGTATATGTTTAACTTACATATGTTCTTCACTGAATTTAATTTCATTTTAGAGTGAACAACTTTATTTAATTGCAAATGCCTTTAAGAACACTCTTTGTATTCATATTACTGACAAAAGTAAGTTTGGTACCATGGTCATTATCTAGATTTGTATGAACATAATATTTTTACTAGATATTTATGGATATTATTTTTCCCCCAAAATATTGGTATTTTTTTTACATTGGCTCATATAGTGAGGATTTCTATTGTTACACAGGAACTGCACAAACACAGAGCAGACTTCTTACTCCATTTGCTTCTGGACTGATTCCCAGCTTGAACATTTAGACAGGGTTAATAAAAATTTAGATTATGTCTGGATTTTAAAGACGAAATTGAGAATAGTAAACAGATGATATTCATCTATATTTACTGTATGTTCATAAAGGTTTAAGCAATGTGACCAGAATTTAAGCTTGGCAAAGGCAAACTCCTAACATTTTCCTCAGCAGTTCCTCAGGAAATTACAGCACAAACATACAATATCATACTGTGGCTTAAATATTAGAATTTGGTGAAAAATCATTAAATTTATCTGAGTCACTTTAGAGGAGAGGGTTCAAATTAATAACAGTATAGCCTTGGTTATAAAAGATTTGACCCCATATGGTTCAGACATTCTGCCTTCTGAACACTTTTCCTGTGCTCTTCATGACCACTTTGTATGTGTCTGAAGTACATACCCTTTCAGGACAATTGGGTACTCACACAATAATCTGGTTCATGGATTTAAGTGCTAGAGCCATATAGATGGTTTGTGAGACAAGGAGACACTGGAATGCATGAGACAATTTGAATTATAAATCACTTGTCCTGTTATGGCATGCAAAAGAATGGTAACATCACCTTTCAAAAGCCTACCTGTTTGTTTTTAGGAGAGGAAAATTTTGAATGGATTATTCTTAATGAAGAGTTCCAAGGAACCTCTAATTTCTAAACCAAAAAGCTACTTATTCACAATCAGTGAATATTCTTGTGTCCTCATCCCAAAACTGGTCCTAACATTTGTTTTTCTACCTTTTGACTGTCCTATCTGACATCTTATTCCAAAACCACATACCCAGCATGAGATGGCTGAAGGTACCACCTCTGGACTGCTGACAACATTCCATTACATGGAAGCTCTCAAAAAAGAAACCATTGCCTGAAATGTACTTAGCAATCCTGAATATTTTTGTAAAGTTTTGCCTAAGTAAACTACAATCCATCTTGATTTTTTTTGCCCTTTGCTTCTGAGACAACAGTAGCTTCTTCCTCAAGACACTTCCTTCCTAAGATGTCCAAGTCTTTTTGGTAATTATGGACCGAGATGTTTCAGTGAAAAAGGCTACAGTACCCCTAGAAAAGGTGGATTATGTTTTACTACCTTCATTCTCATATAAAGCAGCAGCCTGCTAAGATCTGATAAACATGATAATCTCACCCTAAGAATTCATGCAGTATATATTTACATACAGAAAGAAAAGTTTGCTGGGGGAGGGGGGGTGTTGTTCCCATTTCAAAGAAATTATTTGATAAGGAAAATGAATTTCATCTGGAATCACATTCAAATTATCATTTTCCAAACATACCAAATATTTCAATACAATTACAATTCAGCACTAACTTAGTTGATTACTTAACAAAGGTAAGAAGTGCATTTTCAGCATGGTCAGATAATCACAAGTTCCACAAGCACAGGATGGAATTATACCTCACTAAGATTTTGTTAAAAGGTTAAATATCCTTCAATGATATACTTCATGTGTACCTGATGTAGTTTATACACCACATTAAAAACCATTAAAGCACAATGTGAAAACAACTCCAATTTACAGTATTGGTCTAGGATGTTTCAGTGAGCCCACCGGCTTGGAAATACTACAGTACTTTGACAAGTTTCTCCCCACTCCTCTTGTAGTAGGAGGATGAAAGTGTTGGGAAAAAGGCTGGTTGTCACAAAATCTACTCCAGCCAGCCTTCAGCTGGCAGGAATTCTGGACAGTTTCAACTAAAATATTTTTACATAGGTTTCAAAATGGCACAAATTAAAAAGTTGAAACGTATCATGGAACATTCACCTTTTTTAAATGTTACTTTTGTTTGAAATTTGGAATCTTGAAAAGGAAGCCAAAGGACTCTTGCCCCTCCTCTTTCCCATTTCCCACAATGATACATTGAGCTCAGACTAGCTTTAAAGCTAAATTTAAGCTCCTGAGTTATTATGATTGATATTTTGTAATGTGGAAAAAGAACTGTTGCCTGCGAATTTGCTCTGTATTCTCACTGAATTCTCCCAAAATGGTTAGATAGACATGTACAAAGAAAAAATGCATACACAAAACTTGAATAATACCTCAAGAGTGTCTTTAAATAATCACTGCAAATTTTCATGATACAGTAACCTTTTTGTTTTGTTAAACACATAGCTTGCTTCATGTATTTTAAAAATTTTGACTTTAAAATCAAACCAGTGTTTTAGTAGCCTAAGTTTAACCAGGTAAAAGCATACGCTACATAAACCCTTTATGTCAAATCCAATGAGCCATGTTTAAAACCTTAATATTCATGCATTTTTCATGCAGAGTAAGGATATTTGTATGCAGATTACCCCCAAAAGCAAAGTGGACACAGTAGCTCCAGGGAAAAGAAGCTGAAAGAAAGGAACAAAATTATCTATTGTAACCAGTTGCTCACCTAGATAGGATCCACTGTTGTGACCAGCACATTCAGCATCTTCTGGACGAAGGGTAAAAGCATACAGAATAAGAGCCAAGAAATAAAGTAGAATAGTTAGAAGCCCAGCAAAAAATACAGAAGAAATTATTTTTAAAATGACAACTATACAAAAGCATAGCATTAAAAAGCCTTCAATAAGCCATTTTCTTAAAAACATAAAACAATATTTATTGTTTTATATTTTAGCTAGAGATATTCTTGGATTTTGCAGCATGCACACTGATTTTTTACCTTTTCAGGCAAAAGTTGTGATGACAACAAACATTGTAAAAAAATTCTAACACTGTATTATTAATGTTTTATCAGTTAATAGAAAATATGCCACTTAAAAGAAAGCAAAAGTATTTGATGTAAATCAAGCTTTTTTGGTAAACTATACATTATGAGACTTTAGCTTTATGTTTTGGCTCACTGGATTAGACAGAAAGGTTTTTGATCAAAAACACATCCTCTCATTTAATATAAAATAGCCATAATGTATATTTTTACATGCCAGAGGCCCTTTGATCAAAAATCTGAGCTAAAATTTCTAACGCTTTTATAAACAAAAGCCTCTTAAGTAAAAAAAAAAAAAATCCACCAAAAAACAACAGCCAAAAAAAATCCACCAAACCGAACAAACAAACCACAAGAGATCAGCTGCTATTACTTTAACATAGGCTGCAAACATAACAATAACTAGCTACACTCAGAGGGAAACTCAGAGGGAAAACAGTATTGATGATAACAGATAGATGAACCTTCTACCATCTCAGAGAAACAGTATGTCAGTAATAACTAGAAATGCAAGACCTCTTGTGGCCATGTAATTAACTTGGAACCATCTCCAACCATCCCAGCCCACCCAAGTGCTGCCAGTATTATTCTATGATACTGCTTTTCTATACATATCTTGCAGAAGTTCAGGACAGGCAAAGCAGTTTAAAACAACAGTTCAAATTACTGATCATTAAATGAAGCAACTAGGAATATTCTGGTATTTTTATCTACTTTAAAACATGATTCAGTGTATTTGGTGGCAATGTAAAAGCATCATATGTATAACATCTCCTAGAAACATTGGACTATATTCAATTTAATTCTAAACACATGTTCTCTAAATAAAATTATTGGGCTATTCAGGGAAACTTTTATACATGTACCTTCAATTTCCTCTGAGAAGCACAAAGGAGAAATAGGAAAGGAAATCATTAAATGGAGTGAAAACATAACTTAAGAAAGAAAAGTTAAATTGAAGAAGAAAAATGCACCTACCACACTCAACCGCTTCCTCATCTTAGAACAGCCAAAAAGACAAAGTATTATTGTTTAATACTTCATAAATAGGAAAAAATTCAGGTATGTAAGCTACTCTCAAATTCTCTTGACAGCACCTATTATATTGAGGCATATACCAACATAACCAGTAGTGAGTTTAACTACTCAGAAAAGGATGTAAAAAGGCATTGTAATACTATGTGCACTTTAAACTTCCCATATGTAATTCTTCCAGTATTGATTTGGTAGAAATGACCTTATCCTCTTGTCATGGAAGATCTCTTTGGTATTAAATGCAAAATTTGTTAGTTCCAATTAATCAGTCTTAACCTAGAATTTCTATGAATCACTAATGTACAAAACAAAAGCTAGGTCAAAATTCTCCTGCATATATGATCACATGGAAGAGCTCTTCTCATTTCATTATCATGAAATGGACATAGGAGTCTCTTCTGCCACAGAAAAAATATTGTTTTATACAATCATTTATTGGTATCATTTTTACATTTTTAAATATTATTTTGGAATATGTTTCTGAATCTTATTTGAAGTTTATTTCTATGGTCAAGGCTACCATATGGTTTAAGTTGGCTGGGAAGTCCTCGAAGGTGAACACTCTTTGGTTGACCACACCTGGTAACTTAAAAGAATGTAGAGAGTTTTGTAATTTGAAAATGAAAGCATTGGATAAATTTTTCTCTCTTGACCTTAAAAGCTCCCAGTTCTTGACAAATGGCCTAAAGCAGGATCTAGAATGGCAGGCTGGCTTCTAGGTACTAACTCATTTCTCCTTCTCTGTGATGTATGACAAATTTTTCTGTATTTCCATTTCCATGACTTTCAATAGACTGCAATGTATCTCCTGAAAACAAGTCACTAATGCTCAAGGTCAATTCACATAAATAGATTTTAAAAGTCTCCTGAATTCAACAAAGTTATTTTATGTTGCAGTTAGTGAGCTAGGTCTTTCTTTGAATTTTTCAGAAAGAATCAGAGTGCAAAGATTGAATTAAAGTTTTTGGATGGATTGAAGCACGTTAAGTTACTCACACATGAAGTAGAGGTGTAAGTTTGAGTTTTAGCCTAAGTAAGCAAGAAAATTAGCGTTAGTGTGAGCTGCAGTGCTTTTAGTAAGTAAAAGGTTTAAATGCTAGAGTAGAAGAACAAGTTCTAGTAAAGGTTAACAAACATACTAAGGTTTTCAGTAGAAGCTCCAAAAGCTCATTGCAAGACCATGCTTAAACAAAATAGAACTCCAGTGAAAATATTGTTACATTTTTCAAATAGAACAAGATAAATTGTATACGTGGTTCATACGTATTCTAACGAGTTAAAAAATTAGAATTCTAATAAGTTAAGTAGTAGTGGTCTGAGTTTACGTGTTAGCTTGCTAGAGAAATCCTGTATACAATTATGTACTAAGAAGAGTTGGTGCTTTATGCCATTGCCTTTATGCCATTGCTTTTATACCATTGCTCTTTGCTTTTACTTTTTGCCATCACTTTGCCATTGCTTTCTATTTTGCTATTGCTTTGCTTGCCAGCATCATCACCTGAGAATAAGATAGGAGCTGCCACAGCAACATCAGCTTCCCAGGACCTTAACAAGAACAGCTTCTACTTCTATTTAAGACTCTAGTGTAACAAAACTTAGCACAAACTTTAATGACTGTAACTTTGCTTTTAAGACTGATGTGCTTTGTAATAAACAGTCTTTTAGCAACTATTAGCTGCTTTAATAATTTACAATAACCTGACACGAAGAGTGTACAAAGAGCACCAGAAGTTCTAAACCTCACATTAGCTGCTTTGCTTTATTAAAAAATAACCCAACACAAAAAATGTGTCAAAAGCACCAGAAGTTTATAACCTCACAATTTGACTTAACCAGTGAGTGTGCATTTTAAAATATAGTCTGGTATTTTAACACTGGTAACAGGTAAGGCCTCATTTATCACCATGAAAACCAGGAGCAGGAGCAAAGAAGGTTGCTATGTACACATGGACAGAGGACTGTACAGGTGTACACTTGCTCAGTCCTGACCACTGCAGACCTCACAACCGTCCTGCAGCTGTGATAGATGGTGGAGTTACAGCATCAGGGTTGAGAATGCTGAAAGGAATTCAGGCTTCTGGGCTACCCCTGCCACAAAAGGGAACATGCTTATCCATAAATGAAAGACACTAGGATTCCCAAGTGAGTAGCTGATCCCAGAAAACACAAGCCAAAATGTCTCCAAGCTGAGGTTTAATGTTGAGATAAAGACATTCTGAAGTTCTGTTTTGTTAAAAAAACTTTCTTCTTAATACTGCTCTTTAACTTTCTTGGGCTACTCTTAAGGTTGAAAATAACAGTCTGTAATGAAAAGATCTTGGAAATCATTGGGTTTTCGTAGCTAAATGCTTAATATACACAGTTATCAACATGTAGCTTCCAGTTTGAACTTTACAAGGAACTTTACCAGAGCTATTGCCTGTCCCTAGCAAAATCAGAGGTTACTTGCCAGGAAACTTTGTATAGTGATTCACATATTGTGTATATAGTTATAGTTATACTGTGCATCTGAAGCACGCTGTATGCACGCAACAATTATATGCCCAAAGTTCCAAAGTTTTGAGACATGAAAAAACTAAATTGAAGTGGGTTGAGAAAGGAAAAGTCTTCAGCTGGAAGGGACAAATTAAATACTAAAAGAGGTCAAAGACTAAAGAGGAGGAAATCTGATGGGAAGTAGGAAAACAAAAGCAATAACAAAATGAAAAAATACCCAAACCGTAAGGAAACATGGAACAAATAAAAGACTGAGAAAAAAAGAAATATCAACTAAATGTATTGTGGTAAGAAGGGAATGGAAGTTCCAAAGAAAATACTCATGAAACAGGTTTATGAAATGACAATAAAGCTGTAACAAGAGTAATGGGAAAAAAGAAATAGGAAACACAAGCACAATGGAAGCTTAGGCGGTTTTATTCATTTTAGAAAGATTTCAACATAACCAATAATGCTAAACTATAACAATGAAAACCAGTATAATATACACTGTGTTTTTGTATGCATTTTAACTGAAATGTAATCAAGATTTGGTATTTGGGGGCCTCACCTAAATTATACTACTTAGGAAGTTCAAAACCAGAGCCACTTCCAGAAACATTCTCAACTCTTTGGAAAAGTTCAGCACCAGATTAAGATTTTTAGTTTTTGTTGACTTCCTTTCAGAAATATTTCCACCAAGCAATTTTACTTAAATGTTTCTCAATCTAAAATTTGATCCAGCAGTTCTGTTCTAGTTTCTTATCACAAACAAGTTGCATTATTCCTTAAACTACATGTCACTTTAGAGTAAGCAAGAAATTGACGTACAATGGTCAGCATTACAGTGAATATATTAAACACTTGATTTTTTAGTGATGAACAGCCCCACATAGCAATCAACATTTATGTTGTTTCGCAGGTTTTTATGCTATGGAGTTTTGTAGATTGAATGACACATTATGTTCATGCAATAGGAAATTTAAGATGATCAAATTTAAATCTCTCACAAAACCATCAGATAAGAGTATCTCTATGAAGATAATTTGGAAAATGAAGAAGGATAGTCTCGGAGTGAAGGACAGATCCATTTCCAGCTCTGTCTCACGTGACCGTGACTCAAATGTCATCCAGCTTCAGGTTTCCTTAATTTCTCTGTGGTAGCAGGAAGTTAAGATTTGTAAGGACAGGAGACTTCTGAACAAAAATGCTAATGTGCTAATTTAACTCTATAGGTCTGTTTATTTTTTGTTTATACTTGTAACTACCTGCAGGTGAGCAATCAAGTTTCAAATATGAACACAGAAAAATACTGAGAAGAAAGGCAGAGTTAAGATTGTGCAGCAATTACAACACGCATAAGAATCCTACTGTACATCTTTCCTAAATGTTTGGTCTTCAAATACAAGTAGTACAAAGCATTTATTCTTTTAGCCTGTTTAAATTTTTTTGTTGGCAGAACATAATCTTCAATTCAAAAGACACTCAACTATGGGCAAACTGGGTTAAATCTTGTTTGAATGAAAAGCATTTGGCTGCAGTTAAGTCTTTCCTCTTGCTCACACAATGCCAACCACATATTGTAAATCAAAACTGAAAGTAAAGTGAGTATTAAGCCTTAGAAAAACTATATGGTGATGGCTTTATCATAGTATTTTCATTTAGCATTAACTACACAGAACAAATGTATTTTCATGGAAAAGACATCTCTGAACAACTCTGCCATATATGCTACATACATCTATTAAACTGTACACACAGGATGTGGATATACACATATACATATGAACCCAGTGCACAATTTGACAGAGCTTACAGGCTACACCAGTATAAAATATAAAGTTACCAGTAATTTTCATCAGAGACAACACATACATAACGTAAGAATAAACACAGTAACCACTGTGAAAGTAAAATTATGCTGAAGGAATATAATTTCTTGCCTGATTATTGCAGTTTATAACAACTGCAGAATGGTAAGTTATTTGGTTGTTATTCAAAGAATTTTTTTTTTCCTCAAATAAACAGGTTCTCACTTTTGCCTACAAATTCAAGTACAGTAATTTCACGACTATAAGGTGCACCGGATTACAAGGCGCACCTCCGGGAGTCAGCAAATTTCCGATCTTCGTCCATATATATAAGGCGCACTGGACTATAAGGCGCACTTTTTTTTTTTAGCGAGGATCTGCGCAGCGTGCAACAAAAAAACAAATTAGTAACGGAATTGCACGATCGCGGGGTTTACTGGTTCGGCCCCGCTCGGGTCTGCTGCCGGTGCCGGGCACTTCTGCTGCGTGGTGGTGCCGGGTGCCCGTGTTGCCCGGCGGTGCTGGGAGGCTGTGCCAGGAGGCAGTGCTGGCAGCCGGAGCCACGCCATGATGCTGGTAGCTGGAGCCGCGCCACAATGCTGGCAGCCCGTGCTGCCCCGGCAGCCCCGTGCCGCCCCTGTGCTCCAGGAGCCCCATGCCACCCTGGCGCTCCGGGAGCCCCATGCCCCGGCAGCCCCGGCACCGTGGGAGCCCTGTGCCCCACCGAACTGCGGCCACCCCAAGCCAACCTGGAAGTGGGAGTTGTGGCAGCCCCAGCGGCGTGGGAGCCCCATGCCTGGGGGTCCCATGGCACCGGGGTTGCCGCAGCCGCAGCTCGCACTTCTGGATTGGCAAATTTCTGAACTTTGTCCATACATAGGGCGCACGGGATTATAAGGTGCACTTCCGGGCTCGGACCAAAATTTTAGTCAAAAGGGTGCGCCTTATAGTCGTGAAATTACTGTAAGTTACATGGGCAAGAATAACCAAACCTGTTGGCAGTATCTATTCAGTCAGAGCATGAATAGTCTTTGTATTGAAGTTAACAGACTGGGAGCTATTAAACAAATAATTCTGCCCTGTACTAAGTCTCATGTCACTCCAATTTAGCCAGCATGCAGCAACTGGAGAACTCACAGAGGCAGCTCTGGCTGACAAGCTGTCCAAGCTGAGATGACCACCTAAAGCCAGGAATGCTGTTAAGTATTACTGAGGAATACCAGGTGAGCAAGTTTCTGCATTCAGCTGGCATTCAGCAGTGGCTCACAAGCTCAGACATGAAAGCCAATTGCACACAGGCAGACACATCTACAGAACCTTCCTCTGTATCCAGAGAGTTCCCTCACACCTACTCAGGTATATGGCTCATTCACCTTCCCAGCACGTGCAGGGTTAGTCCTACTCACAAAATCTCATGCAACTCTGTTCCTTTACTTTCATTCCATTTTCCTCATTTTTTTTCCTATGCTGCTTGTTCATACAGTTTTTTTCCCCAGTATCATTTCCTCACAGCATTAATGTATAAAGCTGATTTTTGCTGAAAAGTCATTGTTGTTAAGTACGGAAAAAAATGTTGAAAATACTTCCCTGGTTTA
The DNA here is from genome assembly GCF_009819885.2 of Catharus ustulatus. Lineage (NCBI taxonomy): Eukaryota > Metazoa > Chordata > Aves > Passeriformes > Turdidae > Catharus > Catharus ustulatus. The sequence continues at coordinate 16,327,011 of NC_046221.1, read as the reverse complement.
TTATTCCTCTATCACTTCTGTGCTAACCCTGGGAATTAACATATCAATCTTATCAGCAGGTCAGAACACCTAACAGACATTTATCTCATGCATCAAAAATTACTGTTGAACTTACTAAGGTTTTCTATCAACAACAGCAAAACAAATCAGGTCAGAGTTCTTGTCAGTAATTTTTGCATTCACTGTTTCAAAGACTTTGACAAAGTAAATGTATTAGTATTTTAGTTAAACAGAATCAACAAGCAACTGAACCATTGTACAAATAATGACTATAGCAATATTCCCGCATAATCTGTTAATTGCATTAATCTAAGAATTTTAAAGCCCATCCTCTGTTGGGGTTTTACTTGCTGAGGCTTTAGGACAGCTTTTGTCCATGTGTTCTCCCACCACCCTTGCTGCAATTCTTTCTCTTTCACCCTCAATACAAAATTTCACTTCCCCCATTTTCCCTTTATTTTTTTGTTCCTACTTTTTCTATATCTTCCTCTTGCAGCTCCACCTACATTGTCAGTTTCCTTGGACTTCAGTCCCAGACACTTTAAACTGTGCATCTTCTCCATTTGCACACAAGAAAGTGTGATTTCACTTACCTTTCAATATGGAGTGTACACTGTTCTGCCCCCTTCTCCAGTGTACACATGATATGTGAAATATTTTTCACTTTAACAGGTATAATGTGAGAATGATTCTGTTTTATATTTCTAGAAAAGGGCTAAATGCTGGGATAGGCATGTGTATTTACACATAGACACAATGGAACAGTTCACTTGGCTATTAAAGTGACAATAAGAATTGGCATTTCCATTAAAAACTGATCCTTTTAATAACTCAGAACTAGATTGGGTTTGTTTGTTTCAGTGCAAATAATTCTTGCAAAAAATGTTTTGCAGAAAGTATTTTTTATGCTTTCCTCAATTTGGGTATGCATACAATCATCACCAAAAAAGCCCACTTCTATTTTGCTTCCAAATGTATAATACACAAATATGTGTAAAGATTAGCAACTACATGCATTGCTATGCAGAAAAGAGTGAAAAATTCAAAATAGAAACAGAAAGAAGGTTTCCAAGAAGTAATCCAATCTATCTCCTTTCAGGTTTTGAAACAACTTATTTATTAAAGCAAAAACAGTTGTTGACTATTTCAGAGAGCTCTTTGTATAGATAAATATAACAGTCCTTTCTAGATCCAGGACTGTCTTGAGAACAAAGCAAAAAAAGAAGCTATGAGGTACTTCTTGCATATTATATGATTTTAACTGATTTTTAGGTTAATTTTCAAGTAGAAGGACACTACCATCCTGGAATTCCACCTAAGAAACCAGATCTGACTCACATTTTTTGGATATTCAAGAAAATAGAGTATTTTTCCTCAATTCTCCCTATTAAAAGCAAAGGTATGTATGAAGGTTTTTTCCTCATTACAAAAGATGGGATTTGTGGAATGAGTTAACTGAAAAGAGCAGACCAACATCCACAGCTACCCACCACGTGTCAAGAAAGCTTCCTAGTGCAACTCCCAGTCCTGTCAGGAAAGGGACTTCTCTCAGCAACTCTCCTGAAGTCAACAGGTTTTCCTCTTTTTTGGAAGCCATAAGAATATCAACTGGCAAACTGCCCTTTTTTTTCCTCCAAACTGCTAAGAACATTCAGGGCATATAACTGGGTGGGATCCACTGCAATAGCAAGCAGCCTCTCAATATACAGTAAGTTCAGGATGATCTACAGAACATGTCTCTCCACATAATTACCCTTCCAAGGAAGGGAAAAACCTATATTAAGATGAAGGATTAAAAAAATCCCTGAAGAAATCAAGCATTATCAATTTCCCAACTTCATACATGGGTTAAAAAAAAAAATGAATTGAACCCAGCAGTTCTTTCCAATTTTCTGTTCTCTATGTCAGGTTTCTGGTGCTGTCAGAATGCTGTTTGTTCAGCTGAGCAATGCATGATTTTCCAGCATCTCTCAGTTTGGGAGATGATTGCTGTGGACAAATACAGACATGGCCTCCATCTCACAGCTTCACTTCTATGCTTGGTAACACAAAAAAAAGCTGATTGACTTTAGAAAGATCACAAAAGTGTAGAGTTTCCCAGCAGAATCTTCCTGAAAATCCAAGTAGAAGGTTTTCCTGAGCGCGATTTGAGCAACATCCTAGACACAATGTTTTTTGTGCTGAATTCTGATCTTTAAAATGTCTTCTCTATTAATTCCCTTTCAGCACTAAAAAAATGTTTAGTCTTTAAACGAAGAGATAAATTGCTACTCAGAACAGCATTTCCCCTGTTCCCACAAAAATCTGACAGATAGAGCAGCAGACTTAAGGTCTTAAGAGAAAAGGAAGAGAGAGAATGACAAACCTAGGCTACTCTGCAGTCTTTCCTCCTCCAAGAGGCACCACTACCTTCTAGATGGTACTTAGCTGGGACTTGCTTTGTTCAAAGGAATTCCAAGAGAGAACAGTAATAGGCATACTGGTTGACCCTCATGCTCTGTCATATGTTAAAGGCAAGGGAAGGAAGAGAGGAACTCTTCTCCCTCTTCAAGCTGGTTAAGGAAAAAGCAGAGACAACAGTAGACATTGTACTCTGGGTCTTCTTTGGGTTGCAATTTTGGTAATTCCCAATCAAGGAATTCCCAATCAAGCTGCCTGTTTGGAAGGGTGAGATGCACCTTTTAAAACCTTTCACTTGAAGGTCACTAGATAGATGCAGTCCATTATAAAAGGATTCATGAGGCGTTGCTGCAGCAGTTGATTTACCTCTTCAAAAGCACCAGTACCACCTTAATTGAAGGCTCTTGTTGAGTATTATCCAGATTCAAGAACAGTGGGCAGAGAGAAATAACTACACCCTGCACCCTGGGATCAGACACTTTTCCAAAACTGGGACAGAGCAACTTGACCTAGAACCTAGAAAAACAACAGATTTACTACAAGCTAGAGAAGCTGCTCTTGTTTCTAAGATCTATGTAAATAGAAAAGCTACAGTGTAATTGTAATACATGTTGCTGCAATTACAACTAATCAAGGGCTTTGGAGTTTTCAATAGCATTAGGGCACATAATCAAACAGTGAAATGGAATGAAAGATAGAAAATTCAGATTATCAGAAAAATAACAGTTATTGTCAAGCTTCAGAACACAACAACCATAGCAAGGAGTTAGGAAAATTGCAACAGAAATTGTGAGGTGAAGAGTTTTAAAGTAAAAAGCATTTAGTTTGGCACTTAGTGTCCCAGCATCCACTGTTTGTCATAGTATCCATACTTTTTCTTTCATTGTTAGCTAATGAAAGGTGGTTGAAAATATTAGACCTCTTTCTGAATACTTCTAGTTGAACTCACAGTCATGTTTGTACATAAGATTTAGATCCTACTGTAGCATGATCGTTTTGTACATTGCTCACTTTGTTATGAGTCTGTACAACTGAAAGAAATAACAGGTCAAGTAAACTATGCAATAATACTTAAAACAGATGTTGATGTAAATTCCAGTGAAGAGAAAATTGTTTCAATGTATGTGCTTTCTTAGAGGTTATTTTTCTTATATTGTGCAACTACCATATTCAAAAATAGAGACTATAAAGGATGTGTTTGTTTAAAAAACAGCAAGAAGTGATTCTGTTAATGTGTATCAATGAACTGAATGTTCTGACTTTTAAAAAATTCCACTGCTTCATGGGGCACAAAAAATTATCAACTATATGGGAGATAGAGGAAGAGACTATCAGATCTCTTATCTTACAATATAAATTTTACTGTGTTGATGCAGAGTCCAAATTATATAAATTGTTGAGCCAATTCTTTACTGTTTCAACAGGAAAAGAATACTCTTCAACCTTTGAAATACTATATATCAAAATATTAATTGGGCTCAGTACTTCAAAAACTAAGTCAGAGGGCTGGGAATGTTTCTAGCTGCTTTTAAAGTTTTTATGACATTATTTATATTTATTTTCCTACTGATACAATGATATCAAGAAGCTGTTGTGCCTGAGAGAAATGCATACTGTAGTTGAAACAAACTGCTATTCTGTAAGGTTAGAGATGTGGAGTATTATTTCTATTCCAGGTTAACAGACTTACATGATTTTCTGTTGGAAATTTTCAGTGGCTGAACCTGCACTTCTGGTCTTCTTAATGCAAATCTCCTATAAAATGGGAGGTGGTGGGGAAAAGACACAAACTCCTCAGTTTTCACCGCAAATTTGGAATTAATAAACACTTAATATAATGAGATTATTGCAAAATATTCAAAAGATTTTCTAAGAAATTAACTTAAAACAATGAAATCTATTCACAATCTAAAAAAATGAAATTTTGCCTGAAATTTTTGTAAGCTCTCCAAAACCTGCTGCAGTTCTCATTCCCGCATAGTGTATCAGCGTGAATGCAGATACTGATGTGCTATTTTCCATATGTTTTTTCTTTCAATCTGGGTTAGTGTTATCCTATCAGTTTTTGTCATTATTAATTCTAGCCAGAGAAATAAGGAAATCCAGAGTATTTCAGCAACATGTTTCCAAGTTCAGTTGTCCTGTTGCAAATGCACATTTATTGTACCCATGTAATCTATGAGCATTACACATGCCAACTATGCTAACTTAACAACTCAGCAATAAGTCTTATCTCTTACTGCAAAAAGAAAAAAAAAGGAATTATGCTTCTCAGTAGCTCACCTCTCCTGGAAATGCTTTGAAGGGATCAAGCCTGCTCTGGGATTGGCATCACCTTCATGTTTGGCTTGCCACCAGGTTGCATCATCCTGGCTCATGATCTGGAGGACATCTCCTTTTCTGAAAGCAAGTCCAGCTTCTTTACAAGGAATTGCTTTATCTTCATTAGGATCATAGTCAAATAAGGCTCTGATAAACATCTGAAACAAGTAGTGTTTGATCTTTAGAATCAAATATTAAATGCAATCCAAAGGTATCTTCCTTTTCTGTTTCTACTGTTCAAAACCACTGAACTAAATAACGTAAGTATTTACTGCTGCAAGACATCCTTACGGATGTCTAGCATTGGAAGTTCATAAGGGAATGTTCAACTCATTGCTTCTGCAACTGTAATCTCAATGGAGCAAAGGTTCTGTGACTCAAGGCAAGCAGGACTTTGCAGGTGCACACTGTGCCCATATGAGGAACAGAGGAGAAGATAGTATTGAATCAAGTTCCTATCACGTATCTTGTACCCAGTGAATGATGGAAGGAGTACTTGGAACCAAGTCAGGTCCTTGCAAAAGGTAGATTACCTGTCAACTACACAGCTGAGAGTTCAGGCTCAGGAACCATGTTACACCCATAAATTCAGCACCTGTGTATTGAAGTGTACAGTGTGCTATATACCGTCCCATTACAAAAGTTGAGTCTACAGGTATAAATCACATTCTTGGTTCTGTCATCCAAGCAAAAAAATCCATATCCTCAACAGAACAGTTACTGCAATGGTTTCTGAAATAGTCCTGCTTACCTTGCCTTCCTTCATTGGCATTTCTTCCTTCACACTGGGTATAATTTTAAATGTAATGGCTCCTTGAGACTGAGCCTGGTGAACATTTGAAAAGAAAATGCAATGAGAATTAAACTATACATTTCAAAGAAATCTTAGAAGATAAATTATAATTAATTTAAAAGAATATAGTGAGTCTATCCTCTCCCAAAAGTTTGATAGCTTCACTTAACCAAACTTTGTATCACAAAAATTAAAATAACCACTTTAAATGCTTGGGTTTATTTGCTTCTCTAGTGGGGCAGATGGACTGTTAAAAAGTGGGACCTGCATGGTTCAGAGTTCTGACTTCTGTACTGAAGACAGGAGAAAATGCAACAGCTTAAATGCACTCATATTAGAAGCAACTGCTGCACTCCTGGCACAGTTTGGACATCCCTGGAAAAATCAAACTAACATTTCTTTTAAAAAAAAAAAAAAGAAAAATTCAAACAGGTTCGTGCCATATTTATCATATAGAGCTATTGGGGGTGGATTTATTCGCTTGGCAACTTTAAGAAACTAGAAAAGAAAAACATATTTGAATAGACTACATGTACTAAATGGAAAAAAAGCCCTCTGCTATAAATCTTAAAACAAGCTAGCCATCATCAACCACCTCATCCATTCATCTTTCCCTATATCCCACTTAAAGTGTGTCTGGCTGCATTTTACTTATTAACCACAGTATATTCCCAGTGCCTCAGTGACATTTTGCTATTGAAGGAAGTGCTAATCAGTTGGAGGCTCTGCTGCTATTGCATGCAGCCGACAAGTTTCATAAAATGAGCAGAGTGCAACAGACAGCCAACGATTTAAGCAAAATAGAAACAGGCCTGTCCACTACCAAGCGAGACATTCTTGTGCCGGCATGTCTGCACTCCAAGGCTCACTGCTTGACAGGCAGCAGCCAAGGTCTAATTTCACCCGTCATAGGACTGGAATCAATAATTGTGTTACTTTTGAAACAAGCTCTAACTAGCTTCTGATGTTTATACTGTACCTCAAAAAGGTAAATGGGGAAATTGTTCACACCTTTTCTAGTGGTATTTTGTTTCTAGACATTTTAAAATATTAGTTTTTGAAGGAAACTATGGTTCTGTAGGGATCACGAAACCATAAAGCAAGAATGAATATCAGCAGGCTAGCACTAGAATGATCTTGATTACTGAACCAAAACTGTGAGACAGCTGCTCAATTCAGCAGGACAGCAAGGTATTTGTGCATATAGAAATGCTTACAGCATGAATAACAGATCTGTCATGACCCTCATCAGTTTCTTTGATGCAAAAATATTAAATATTTCTGAAAGAGTCTAAATTACTTAATTTGCAATAATGTTTCAATAATGAGAAATCAGGCTGGCTTTATAGACTGTGCAGTTTAGAAGAGCAGACAGAATAATATATATGGCTATGTACTGTAAATCAGTGTCATATAAAATCTTCATATACCAATTATATAGTCTATTTAGTACCTGTATTATTAATTGTCTCATGGAATGAAAATGAGTTATTAATAAGCTATTAATGAATTAATTTAAAATCGTTCAAATTCAACAGATCATGGTGGGCCTTAAAAACTGTAGATTATAAACTGAATTCTGCAACAATCTGCAACATATTTATGGCAATATTACTGTCTTTAAGTCTTTACAAGTAATCTACAATTGCTTATATATGTAATTCATGGAAAAATCACTCTATGAGAAGTGACAGATTTGTAAAGGATGGCACTGGAAGAAAAACCATTATAGTAGAATATACTTTTTTCTAAGAAATACAGTAGAAATCATAAGTCTCATTACTTTTTCTTGACTTTCCTAAATTAATTTTAACCTGTTTGGTATTTACCAAGATGTGTATTATTTCTTCAGGCTTTTTATCATCTACGGGAATCCCATTGACTTCCCTCAATTCATCACCAACATGAATAAGCCCTACAGAAGAAAAAGAGAAGTTGTGAAACTGTAGCTATGTATTACACAAAAAGTGCCATTAACATTCAGCTTGTTCATATGTGTTAAGCTCCAATTTTCACACACTTTAAGTTAAAAACAGGAATATATGGTGAACATAACAGTTACTGTCCTCAGACAAATTTGATAAGGTGGTTGGTTAACTCAACTCCCTGTCTTCCTCCTAAAAATTAGTACCACCTTCTTTACAACTTTTCCAGACTTTCATGCAGGTGTTTGAAAACTATCTGTGCCAATTCTTTTTCTACACATACTACTTTCTTACTGCTACACAGCTGTAAGTAGTGCAAAGAGCACTTAGGCTGCGAGTACTAATTTGTGGCACAAATGCTTGCTAATCTATCTATCTATCTATCTATCTATCTATCTATCTATCTATCTATCTATCTATCTGTCTGTCTATCTATCTGTCTATCTATAGCTAGATTTACTCCATTACTGCATCTAAGAGTGAAACACAGTTGTCCTAGATTTTCTTCAGTGAAAAGAGACACCTTGATGTATGGTTTAGGATCTCCTGTTTTTGCAGACACTGGGCATCCCAAGGATGGGCTGTTATTTTGAGAACTACTAGTAGAAACATCAAATGGATGCTTAATATCAAATACTGTCCTGTGTCACCTCCATCAGCAGGTTGACATATGCCATCATGGTATGATTCCTTGGGTGTCTGCCACAGGGACAGGAGTAGGACTTGATGATCTAGATGAGTCCCTTCCAACTCAGCATATTCTATGATTTATAAATGGATGTCATCAACTGGAAACAAACCATGGTATATAAAAACCCCTCTGTATCCACTAACTCAAAGACACCTTGCTGCAACTGAATTGGGGGGAAAAATCAGCATACTTTCAGCAGGATTGAAATATCACTTTAGAAAACTGTCCAGAGGCCAAATACTTCTCTTTGTGATAGTGATGTATTTAATTTCTACAAAATACGCCATTTTATCTCATCTTGTTCTGAACTCCTGAATGGCTAGTGCCAAACATCAACACATTACCACTTCTATCTGCAGCTCCTCCACGCATTATCCTGGCCACCACAATTGCACCAGTATGTTCATCCCTTTTAATAGTAGCTCCCTTGGGTAAAGAAAAAAAAGAAAAAAGTAAAGTTATTTGGTTAATCAGCATAATTTTAATACACTACACTAAAAAACATTTGGTACTAAAAACTGCAAAATGCTGACATATTAATATGTGATTAAGCCAGAAATTATATTTGCTTATTAAAATAATATACAAAATATGTTGCTCTATTTCTCTCCTTTGAAAATATGTCTTCTGTTACTTCTAACAGAAGTAACTCATGCACTCTGTGAGTACACAGGTTTAAAGAAAAAAGGACAGTGATGGAAAAAGTGCTTTTCAATTTCATGGTAACCGCAATGTACCTTATTTGAGACTGCTACTAAAATTGAACTAGACTCTTACTGCAAACTGATAAAATTATTGTTCCTGCATTAAAATAGGCCATACTACATACTATGGCTACAGAAGGTGTTTGTTGCACTTTATGCTCAGAACTGGTTGTGCACCCTTTTCCTTTACAGTGTTATCAATAAACAAACATACATTTGAGAAGTGCCCCTGAATGTTGGGGTTCACCTTGAACACTCACAGAACAGAAGTGCAGAGGAAGGGAACATTTCCTAAGTTGGTCATGGCTGTTTTCATACACTACACATAGACAGCACAGGGCACTGAGGTAAAATGGCACTGTGTAGTTAAATTTCCAATGAACAGCTGTCTAGATGAGAAAAATGCCTTTGTAACAAGAACTGCGAGGGTGCACTGAAAACGGGCACAAGGTGACGGGGAAGCATCAGTGCCAAGTGAGAAGGGACACAGAGGTGCAGAGCTGCTGCCTCAGCTGCAGTGCCAGTCTTTTCAGGCAGAACTGGGGGAGTAGAGGGAGGAAATGCTGGCCCTCTTCTCGGAGACAGAACAACAGTGGAGATTTTAACTAGGGAAGTTGTACTGCATAATCACCCCTAAAAAGATTACTTGATCCAGTATTTTTTAAAAACAACAGAAAAAAACCAACATGCCTTGTCCATCAGGTTTTTAACTGCACACGGTTACTTTCTCATATTAACCTAATTAGTTACCTGCAACAGCTCTAACTTTGTTAATCAACAGTACAATTAAGGACTCTGTTAGGCAAGTCAACTTTCTGAAAATTTCCATTTTTGCAATTAGTGAATGAACAGTATTACTTCACCTCTGAGTGCTGTGTGCACTCTGCCATCACTGGTTAAAATTTCCTTCTGTCAGAAAAGTGTGCTTGGAGTAAGGTACACAAGTACTTTTTGAGGAAGTTCCTTGAACAATTTAATGGCTTTTATAGTTACCTTACTATATTTGTTTAGAATAAAAATGAACATCATATTTATCACTACTTAAAATTTTAAATGTTTCATTAACATAAATCTGAAAATTGTACAAATAATAGAGCATAGATTTTTATACAGTTAGCAACTTCACTGACTGTAAATAAACTTGCTTCCCTCTACCTCTAAGATAGCACAAGTCACAAAGACAAAAAATGGGGGATTAAGTTACATTTTTATATGTAAGTTGCATTTATTGCAAATAGAGAATAATCAAAATAGTCACCATTCGCTTTGGCTGAAACTTCAATAGCAGCCAGCAGTCCAAAGCAAAACTGATGTGCTATGTTTGTGTATTTAATTTTACATTCTAAATTTATTAGTATGAAATTCTGTCTATAAGTAAACTAATTCTGCAGTTTCCCAGTCTTATTCTTATGTATTGTTTATTATGCAATTATAGCAGCATGCACTTGTTTGCATTACAGTTTCAAATTAGTCTGAGAGTTTCAAAAATACAGATTTAGCTGCAGCTAATCTCACTTTAAAAATTCATTACTAGACTTCTGTGCAAAAAGAATTGCATACCATTAGGAATATATTAAACAGCCTTAAGCCCCCTAGCTTATATCTCAGTATTAAGTTCTGACCTTGCAGCAACAGCTACTAATTTGAAGGTTATAATAATACCTGGAATGTTTCACCTATTTTAAAGTAAATAGGATTTTTTGGCGTTTTCTTCTGAATACGCGCATAAAAAAGAAAAAAAGTAGCATTAAGATGCTAGAGGCAAATATAAATACAGGACATTTCCACTATACTGTCCACACAAAACAGGCTCTCCTAATTAATCAAGGACAAGCCTCCATCAGAAAGGCTTTATGCCTTTTACCTGGAAGTCAACACCATGAAATGCCACCAAATTCAAAAGGCAAGCAAGGCCTACCCCAGCCCCACCCTGATGTCTGGAAAGCGGTACTTCACTTCGCCAGGCTTTTTAGACAGTTGATAGAAAAAAACCTGTGTGCAAAGACCACTATTGACCCAGACAGCATCTGGAAGTAACAATAAGACTCTTGTCCAAGTGGAACAGTCACTTCATGCTCTATGTGATTATCACTATTGGCACAAAATGAATTTTCCTAGAACAGATTGACTGATCTGAAAGATGGTCTCACAAAGATAACAGATAAATTGGAATTCTCATAGAAAGGACAAAAACAAGTTCAAAATGACAGGCAAATTATTTAACCCAAGTTTTCTCACTGTCAGTATCTCCTCTGTAGCAAACCCAAAGTGAATGGGCAGGTCCATGAAAAACACTTCTTGAGTTTATGTATTTGTACCTTTAGTACACAAATTAGAAAGGGGCTTCTATAAATTTCACTTTCTTCGCAATTTAGAACTCTTAAATCATCAAACACAAGTGGATTTTTTTTTGAAAACCTGAAGAGCTGATTTTCTGAAAAAGCAGCTTCTCTTGTACTGCTGCCAGCCCTGCTTAAACTATGAGGTATATATAATCTGGCAAGAAATTCTCCTTATAAGATGTTCAGCTCCAGTACTTTCAGTTACATGTGCAGTGCAGCTCCTCATTTAGAGCTTTAAAAATGGAAGAAGGTTAGACTGGACCTTGAGAGCTGGAAAATATTTTCAGTGTTGTGAGCCAAAAGTGTAAGTTACCCTAAATGAGACATATACAGATGTAATAGCATAGCTCAGTTTAAAATACTTCTAAAGGGAAAAATATGGAGTTTGGGAGCCATATGGTGATCAGACTGAGAAAATGCTTAAAGGTATACCATACAAAAGTACTAAAAATAATACAAGCTCCTTCAGCAAGGCTCTTTCACTGTTTTTAGTTGCTTCCCCCCCACCATTTTTAATGTAGTACCACTCAAGGGTAAGCATTGCTCAGGGTTTCACAGATGTGAGTTTTATTAGTTCATCCATTTATCTGCTGGTTCCAGAATATAAACATTTTAACTCTTAATTCTAAAGAATGAAAAACTAGCCTGTAAAATAAATTACTAATAAGAGAATTTGAAACATCAGTAATATTGTTGCATACCTCTCTGTTAAACAAAAGCACATGCAGATGATAAATGCAAATAAGTACTTCAATAAGCCTTATTTTAATTCATTCTCTATTGAAAGTGTAAATGCAAGTATCAGTTATTTACCTTACAGTGAGGAGTTATTTAAAAGTTGATGTCCACTTATATGCAGACTATGTAGACTAAAGCTAACCCTACATCCAAATGAATCCCACCAAAAAAACAGTTAGGTTCATCTACGATTGTGAACTGAGCTACAGGGACTAAGAGTGTAAGTGAAAGCTGTTGCATCTGCATGGACAGGATGCATAAACAACTCCTTTAAATCAGCAAAATTAATTTCAATCAAGTTCAGCTATGGAAATCAGGTACATAGTTCAGTTTAGGTGTCCAGGTCACTTATGTAGCTCTGGAGATGGAATTGTCCTTTCATTAAGTCAGGAATCTTAAACAAGTGACATAGGTCATTCTCTGGAGCTGTTGTTTTTCTCTTGACTATAGACATGGCATGGCATAGAGGTTAGTTTTCAAATGACCAGATGTAGGGGAAATGAATTTCTGTGACAAAGAAGCAACCATCTTAATGTGAAGAAGCGTCCTATTTGGAGTAACAGCTGGAACAAACCTGGAGTGTTACATTCAGGAGCTGGAAACAGAAGGAGGCCAGGTACTGAATCGCAGGTAGTGTGGTTATTCACCTTGGATATCAGGAATGCTAACTAGGAACAGGGCTGTGGCTGAAAAAGCCTTGGAGAGGTAGACATAAGTAAAAACTCTCCAAGCTCTCTGATAAAAAGCCCAATCACAGGTGAATTTTGGATATCTCTGATAGAGATTTTTCTACTTCTCTTTATGTAAGCTTCAGAGATGTGTCAAATTTCTATGTTAAAACAAAATATCCTAACACAATTTCGCCTCGCTTGAGGGAGACACTTCTGAAATGGCATTTGCTAACAGAGAATTAAAAAAACTCCAATCCCAATACTGTGGAAGGATTATAAAACACCTCTCAAAAAACTGGGGGAAAGTTCAGCACTGACTTCTGAATTGATGAAATCTGGCAAACAGAAGGCCCTCCTACAAACCATGTGTTTCTCTCTCTTTTGAAATGATTACTCCTGAGAACTCAGGCTTCATTAATATATGATTAACCCAGCTAAAAACATTGGTGAGGTGCTTAACTCAGAGAAAAGCACGAACAGGAGCACGAGAGGAAACGTGGTGCAGTTTTCTATAAAAATGGTCACTAGGTATACTCCAAAGACTTTACGAGAGTGCCTAATTGCTTCACAGTGAGTACTGTTGAAAGTCATCCAAAGGAAATGCAATTCAGAATGTCCAGAGTGTACAACTGATGCAAAGCTCGTGGCTTTGCAGGAAAACAGTCCCTACTGCTTGGGTACAAATAGAATATGAGCCTGTGTCTGGAGTGGAAGAAAAGTTCAAAGAGCTCAGTATCTTCAAGTCAAGAAATGAGACAATCTCTATCCCAGTAAAAATATTGTATTGTACTTCCAATCTCAAGCTCAGTTGCTTCCAAAAGTAGAATCCTGATATCATGTTGCAAGTGGATGTCAGACTTTTTCACTGGAGAAGAGTGAATCGAGTAGAGACTCTTTGATCTCTACTAAGAACATTGAAGACTTCAGAGTAAGCTCTGAAGGAAAAGCCATTAAAAAGACATGGAAATAAATAGTAAATTAAATTGTAATTAGTTTAGTACACACAGATCATGGTGTATCTTCCTTTAGTAAAATAACTTTGGGAAGCAAAAACACAGTAGATCTAATATGCATAGTATAACCCTGTCTTCAGTTATTCTGCCATGCCATACTTTGGTAAGACTTTATCTGAATTACTACCCATGTTTCTCCTCATCCCCTCAAAGGGAAAAAATCTAGAGAAGACAGACACAAATAATAGGTTTGTTATGTATTGTGGTAATGGTGTCATCATAAGTCACTATAAATATGACACAAAAAAATTAATTTTTGATGTGAACATGAATGATTTTAAAATGGATTGATGGTGCATTACGGAAAATGAGAAGGACACTATATTCTTTGAACTCTTCTTGGAGAACAAGTAATAAGACTCACCATAAGTTCTTCTCTAACAAAAATAAAACATCAAGATAGGCTCAGGATCTGGAAAGATCACAAATACAGTTTTCCTACACAGATAAAATAAAACCTTAGAAATGTTGGAGATTCCACATATCCAGTTAGTCTGCTCCAGTGCTGGACTTCCCAACTAATGGACTAGTACTCTTAATTCTTAAGTCTAAATCTCCCAGGGTTGCACCTTGTGACCACTGCCCTGTGTTTTAGCACCTTTCACTGCTGAGGAGTTTGACTTTATTGTCCTTATGAGCTCCCCACCCTCAAGTACTTGTGCACTGCAAGTAGTTCCCACCCTTTGCCTCTTCCTAATAAAAGGTCTACAATAGATTCCACTGTAAGGCTGTTTTCACTTTGGTAAATAAACAAAGCTGTCTTAAACTAAAGAAATTAGTTTGCTCACATGTTGTATATTTTCCATGGCTGCTGTCGTGTCTAGTGAAAGATCTAAAACTCTCTCTGTACCTCTGTAACACAAGAGTTGTGCCATGTGTGGGTTTAAGAGTGTGCAGGTTTTGATTGGGATAGGGTAATTTCCTTCATGGTAGATCCTATGGTGCTTTGTTTTAGATTTGTGATGAAAACAGTGTTGATAACGTGGATAATTTAACTACTGCTGAGCAGTGCTTAACACTGCCAAGACTTTTGCTGCTCGTCACCCCACAAGTGAGGAGGTTGGGGATGCACTAGGAGCTGGGATAGGACACAACTGAGACAGCCAACCCCACCTGATCAGGGGGATATCCTACACCATGTGCTGTCATGCCCAGCAATAAAAGCAGGGGAAAAAAAAGGAAGGGGGGATGTGTGGAGTGATGGTTTTTGTCTTCCCAAGAAACAATTACAAGTGATGGAGCCCTGCTGTCCTGGGGATGGCTGAACACCTGCCTGCCCAGGGGAAGTGGTGAACTAATTCTTTATTTCACTTTGCTTGCACATTCAGCTTTTGTTTTACCTATTGAACTGTCTGTCTCAACCCATGAGTTTTCTCATGTTCATCCTTCTGATTCTCTCCCTCATCCTATTGGGGAAAATGAATGGCTGTGTGGGGCTGAGCTGCAGGCTGGGCTTAAATACACACACAGGTATCTGGAAGAGCTCAGTGTCTCACCGGAATGAGGAGGCAAGAGTGGAATTTGAGGAACAGTCCAAGTTTCTTTAGGAGAGCTTAAAATCTAAAAAGCAAATATACAATGTATATATTTCATAGAATTTTTCAGAAAATATCTGAGTTATGTTTTACAATTTATTATTATCCAATCCATTCTGCGATACTATTAACTTATGGTATTGAACTTCACAGTCTTAGTAACAAATCATGTTTGTAATATGAAACTATGTAAGTTAAGATTTTATTAAGCTTTTTCTGACAAATAGAAAGGTGTTATAATTAACACTAAAAATATGCTCCTCAATTAGATTTCATTTCATACAGTACCTTCAAATCTCCACATACCTTTCAGAAGGAATAATCTTTCTGACACTAAATCCTAAAGCAAACTTGTTTTCTTTCTCAAATAATGTCTTTGATAAAAATATACAAAAAGCTTAAAGCTGTTATTCAAATATTTGAGGAAAAAATATCTAGTATGTTAAAACAAAGTAAGAACTTTCCATATGGTCAAACTTGTAATTATGCCCATGGGCACCTACAGTCAGTCAATAAGAAAACTCATTTCTTGTTTATTGATGCCAGAAATCCATCAAGAATTAGAGTGATAGTAACACACTGTGGGACAAACTACCCTTGTATGTCCAACAGAAGCTGCACTCTCCCACTGTCATCTCAAGTACGGAATGATGACTTTCTTAAAGTAAGTTTGCAGGTATTTCTCCAGGATTGCTGTCCATTACAACAAATATTCAGTATAAAATAAAACAAAGCTCTTACTGGTTTGTAGGATGAAAAGAACATAGTTAAATTTTATGCAAGATGACTCCCACTCTACAGCAAATAAAAAGAACCAAATCAGGAAAGCATTTTATTATTCTTGTAATACAACCTAGGTTTAGTCCTTTCATTTTTCCAGATATCCCCATGAAGATATTAACTTTCTAGTATTCATAATGCAAAGTACAACAACAGACATTTTAAATTTGCCCAGATTTCAATTCAAGTATTTTAAAATATGTTTTCATGCTTTCTTTTCAGTGTATTGAAAGGTCATGTTTTTTTACATGAATGCTAACAGGCACAGTTCACAACACAGGTCAGGATTTCTTTGGGGATTCATTCTCTGTCTCACATTTTAAAGTAAGTTCATGATTTGAATTCAAGATAAAAGACAAATATATATTTGATCTAAATTCTCAGACTGGCCTACATATATAATACTTAAACACCGTGACCATCATTCATTGATGATGATCATTAATTTCATATGCTTTACTAATAATGACTGTGAATGAAAGTCACTAGTGAATTACTTAATGTTATGAATAATCATGTGTAATGTCTGTCCATCCATGTTTCAAGTTAGTATCACCCACTCACGTTCATAATCTGAGCACCCTGCACACAATCAGAAAACCCCAAACCAAAAGACAGGGTTACCTACCAATGGTTCCCGGTTTTTCACGAGCCTAATTATTTTAACTGAATCTTCTTCTTCATCAATATCATCAGGCATGGGGGGCAAGACAGGATCATAGTTCTTCTGAGCAACAGTATCATGTACAGACAGCAAAGCCTGGAAACATTAATAGTCAGTATATTACTTGGCATCTGGAAAGTTTAGGGAAGGGAAAGCAGAGGATATTATTTATACCCTGACTCTACTACTGTGATGCAAGTAGATTGACTATAATTCTTGTATACAATTTTACTGCATTTCAAACTGATGAAACAACTCCACAAAGAATGTGTTTCCATATATATAATGTATGCAAGTAGTAAATTGTAGATGGAGAACTGTGTCTTCATATGCACAAAAATACCACGTGCTTTGCATGCTAGCTTGGAATTACGAGAACTATGAACAGGAGAAAACCTTAGTCCCCAAAAGTAAGAAATAATTGTACTTGAAATAAGTACATTATTTGATACAGTAGGCAATCCTATGAAACAAATAAACAAAATAAGCACTTTCCAAGACGTCTGTTCAAACACAAGATGCATAACATGAAGCTGTTGCCCAACCCTTCACAGAAGCTCTAAAAGCTTACCTGGTTACTGGATTCCTTTTGTGTGAGTCTCAAATTATCTTAGGAATTTTTAATTTATTATGGAATTCATAACAGAGATTGAGGAACACAATACTGAAGCAATTTGGTTTAGGCAGGTGCTTATCAAACACCTGTTGCATGTCTTGCCTCTTTTCCTTCTCTATTGCTTCTCCAGTTCACACATAGCTTGAAAAATATATTTTTCAAAGAAAAGCCTAACAAAGATTGACAAAAGGTTCCATCTTAAAAATAAAATAATATATGAACTTTCAGGAAATAAGAATCTTGATGGCAAAGAAAATTAGAAAGCTCATTCTCCTAAGGCTCAAAAAAAGTTCAGCAGTAACTCCAAATTCACAGTTTTTCTAGATACAGAACTCCTGAAGTTCTTTTCTATTTTTTAAAGTCTTCAGTATTTGTAATACCCTGTACACTGGTGAAAAATGGTTAAGTAATGCTTTAGCTTTTGTAGTGAAAACTATACATTGTACCACAAATAACAGAAACATCCACATGTATAATCCTATCTACTGCCTTGTTGCTTGTTTCCAAGTAGTTTCCTGTCAATACGTGACTATTTAGCAGCCTTTCTTAATAAAGGACAGAAAATGGTTACATTTCTCTGGTGCCAGTTTCCTTGCTACTCAGTGATAGACGGCCAGTATTTGACAGAGTACACCAATGACCAGAAACTCTATGTTCTCAACGATAACACAACTGTTTTTAAAAAGCATTACACTTCCTTTTTTTACTGAATGGAGGAAACTATTAACAACAAAAAACAATGCTACAAGCTACCGTGTCACAAGCTAAAAGCAAAGAGCATATGGTAATCTTCAAATTCTGAAGTGTAAATTTAAACTTAGGGCTTCAACAAAGTAAACACACAGGGAGATCATGTCTGCTTCATGATAAATTTCTATTGTTTTACCAGTCTTTATGCACATTGCACAATTAAATAAGAACACTTCAACACACTAATTATTTTGGGTTTTCTTCCCAATACACAAATTTATACTACTTACCATCAAAAATTACCATCTCCCTCCAACAAACGATCAGTTTTACTTTAGATCTGAGCTAAAAACCTCAGACTAGCAATTATGGATCCTCCTGGAAATGTTTATTGTGATGTATTACATATGTAAAAGCCATGCAATCACATACAGTTTTCTAAGATGTATGTGAAATATCAAAGATACACTAAAACAAAAGTAGTGTTTGCTTTTACTTCAGGCTACTTACAGTTAAGATTTCTAAAACTAGTCTTCTGCAATTACATTTTTCCACATAAAGTTAGGGTACATTCATGGACTGGTCCAATTTAATGAGGTTCTATATTGCAGTTTAAAAACAATCAGGCAGATAGAGAAAACAGATGAAAATAATATAAAGCACCATTTCCAGAGTAAAAGGCAGACAAACATGTTCAAAAGAACCTATCCTTTACAATGAATCTTGCAAAACCAATTCTGTCCCCTTCTACAATGAATTATGCCAGCAGTGTTAATAAGACACTTCCCTGCTCTGACTGCCAGATCAGGCTCCTGGACACCACATACAGAGCAATGATGCATCCCAAGCACTACAAACCAATACCAATGCCTTGTATTTATGATGCTTTTCTTCACTTCAACATCACAACAACTAGAACTTATCAACCCCTTAATTTCTTCTCCAAAAAACATATTAAACCATAATGTGCTACAATTAGCAATATAAAATATTTTCCACAAACTCAGCACTACTTTATCTCAGTGCAAAGACACATACTTCTGATAAGACAGGAATGCCAGAAACGATGCATCTTTTCTCAGTCAAGCTTTCAGAAGAGGCTCTATAATCACAAACTTGTTTATGATGTAGAGTTGTCTTGGGTTGCAATACAGGATGTGACCAAAAGTATCTATTCTATCACCATCTGTTGAGACCAGGTGGGGCATTGTTCTTTATCTTTTCACAACCCATCCTTCCTCCAGAGAGTTATCTTCTGCTAATGGCCCATTGTGTCCCACTGTGGGACTGATAAAATTACTGCATCCCATTGGAAGTTGTTCCAGCCAGGGGGAAGAGCCCAACATTTCTTACCAAGATAAAATCTGAGATTTTGGGACACCAAGGGAGCCCTTTTTCCACTGGACTTCAGAGGAAAACCAGACTTTTCCCACATCATCACTGGACTTTCAGAGGGAAACTGCACTTTCTACAGGAGCACTGCTTCAACTGAATCACATCTGTCACTGCAGGAGGATGCAACC
The DNA here is from genome assembly GCF_009819885.2 of Catharus ustulatus. Classification (NCBI taxonomy): domain Eukaryota; kingdom Metazoa; phylum Chordata; class Aves; order Passeriformes; family Turdidae; genus Catharus; species Catharus ustulatus. The sequence goes on along the minus strand of NC_046221.1, from coordinate 16,307,604 downwards.
ACCATTTAATGGGACTGCTACCAACACCCTGCCTGACGGGGTGTCAGGTTGTACTCTGACTTTGTCAGGGTTTGGAGTTTGTTTCTTTGTAGTACTGTATTTCTATTTTAATTTTCCTAGTAAAGAACTGTTATTCCTAATTCCCATATCTTTGCCTGAGAGCCCCTTGATTTCAAAATTATAATAATTTGGAGGGAGGGGGTTTATATTCTCCATTTCAAATGGAGGCTCCTGCCTTTCCTAGCAGACACCTGTCCTCCAAACCAAGACAACAGTGAACACGCTAAGATTTCTTTCCTTCTTGCCTTCTAGCGCTGCTTCTTTTAACACACTACTCTCTGTCCACTGTAGTTGCTCTGAAATAGCCATAGCACAGACTTTGGGCAATAACTAATTTGCAAACAAAACTTAAAAAGCCATTTTGATTTCATTTAATGTGTTCAACTGCAAGTGATCAGTCTGTCCTTGAGAGCACTTCCATATGTTTTGAACACAAGAAGAAATGCACATATCTTCAGCAGAGTCTTTGTACCATTAAATTAATATAGCCTAAAAAAACTATGTATCAGACTAGATGTGTATAGAGAAGGTTGGGACTTTATTTAAAAATAAAAAAATTGCAAGTGCCAAGAAACAAAACTTGGATCCTAAGATGAAAAAATTTACCCAGAATAATTGTGCAGAAAATGCTCAAGGCAATGTAAAGATAGCAATATTCTCTTTTTGTACATAAGAAGTGAAGAACTGATTCATTTACATTACCCTAATTTTTTAACTCTCACAGGACACTGCAAGAAGTGCATACCAATTTTATTTTTTTTTTAATGCCTCAGTTTTGTTTTCAAATACACAGTTCTTCAGAACTATGTACATAGGATCTGAGATTTGGGTCATGTATATTTAAGCACCTCTGGAGAAAAAGATTTTATTTCATTTCTAAGTTCTATGGTTATGATTCACTAATGTAAACATGGTCTGTATTTAGAACTTGAAAGAAGGTATGATTCAAACTCCTGCACTACCTAAATATAAATATTGATGTTCAGCTAAATTCTTAGACATGATCTAGTTGGAAATGAATACTTTCATCGGACCTCTGAAATGTCTAATAACCAGTGCGGTATTTTTCATATTAAAACTATCACTGATCATTTCACAGTTTATAAATTGAAATTTTACACTATCAACTTACATGAAGAAAATCTGACATTGGAAATGTTATAAGTTCTTTTTCTTAAACTGTTCTGAAACTTTAAATGTTTATTTAAATTGAGAATGTTATTAATGAAAATAGTTCTACACTTCAAAAAATGTGTATCACTTAACTAGACTAATTACATTTTTGCTCTTATAAAACAATGACAAATTTCATATTATTTTCTGCTTCTCTTTATATTTTGAGATCTGTAAGAGTAAAAATACACCAGTAGCCCCTGATACATGAATACAGCTCTTATGTTTGTCAATTCTCGTTATTCAAAAAAACTCCATCTAAGCTTTATTTTTCATAGATGCATTGTGTTTAGTAGTCTAGAAAAGCATTTTAGAAAATGGTAAGTTAAAGATTAAGAAGTGAAACAGAATGGGTGAAGAAACAAAAGCAGACTCTTTGTTAATAATACTTGGAAAAAAAACATTATTAGACATTTAAATAGTGAATAGTCATCAACAGAAACTTTGCAGCGACTCAAACCATCCTTTAGGAGAGCCACAGCTGCAACAAGGGTGCAACGCTGCCAACCCAGTGGCTGGCAACCCTGCCTGTGCAGCCCATTACTGCCCCAGCAGCACAGTCAGCAAAATGGAACAAAATGGCCCATGACTGCGCTGTCCCAGCACACAGCTTGGATCATTAGCACCAGCCACCTTCTCTGGCAGTTCAGCTTGAACTCCATCAGGTGAGACACAGACATTTTCCCACCTCTATGCTTTGCCACGGTGCCAGTAACTGCCACTGAGCCTGGCACAGAAAAGTTTCACTTGAGGAGAAAAGTAACTTTATCAGCAACCACAGCAATGTGCCCCTGAACTCATCTGGCAGAGCTCATCCTCCAGAGAGCTCTACAATATTATGCTTTCCTTTGAGATAAAGTTACAGAAGAAACAAAAAAAGGATGAAAATGTTGTTGGAGAAAATGATTCAAGATTGGCAAGTTTAATTTATGAGTAACTTGCATAAAATTAGATAATGTGAGTGAAGTCATCCAGCAACAAATACCAAAGAAGAAAAGCTGAAAAAGTTGGGAGAAGACTGAACCACTGAAGGAAACACCATCAAGAGCATCAGAATGCAAGGAGAAGCACTGAAGTCATAAAAGCCAAACATGCAAGAATTTACACAGCAGTAGAATAAACCAGTAGAAAGCTGAAGCCCTGTGGTGATGGCATACAGACTCTAGTCACTGTTTGGTAAAGCAGCCATCAGAAATCAACAGCACATGACAATCTCTTCCCCAACAACTATGCCTGCTAAGGGACTATGTGCAACTTTAACCCTGATGCAAGGTAAGGGTTAACAAAGGAACAAAAAGGCAGGTGAGAACAGGCATCTCCATCAGCAGATAAGAACAATCATATTAGCTGAACTCTCCATCTCAGCTAAAGCATGAAGCATAATCCAGAAGCAAAGCAAGCAATAAAACTACAGGCAGGAGAAGCTCAGCTGTACTGCTGAAGTGGCCAGAGGATGGCTAGAATAAGAGCAAAAAATATTTTTTACAAGCTACAGTAATCACATATCAAGCAGAGAAGTAGTATTATTCTTTCTGATGCTGCACTCATCTAATCACTTTCCAAGAGGAATCCATGATTTTCTGTTCTGTACAAAATTCCCAAATTAAATATATGGAGTACATAATGTTAAAGAAATCAGTTAACTTCCAGTTCAATCAGTTTGCTTTGGTCACTGAAGATCACTGACAGTATTCAATCAACGTAAGCAAAAATCTTTGACAGGGACAGTAAGAAAAATTAAACAAGGTCCTTTAATTAAAGCATAATTTTATGTTCTTAATCAGGAAACCAATGGGTGTACTAAGTAAGAGGTAAAAAATCTGGGCTAATTTACTTCTTTCCATCCTTCAAATTATATATTTTCCTATATATCCTTTATAAAATATGCAGAAATTATACATTTCATGAGAAGATAGCAGTTACATATGCATAAAACAGAAAATAAAATTCCATGCTTGCAAGTGTACTTGCATGCTTGCTAGTACTTAAACTAAGTTGCCCTCAAGTTTAAGCTTGTCCAGCTGGCAATTAAATCCCTTTTTCTTCCAACCTTTGATGCAGCTGGGTCACAGCAGTGCTTCAAAATAATAACACATACAGTACATATGTGGTTTTGGGTTCTTAATATCTACCATAGACTAATGATCTTAGCACAGCAACATCTCAGTTGGATCGATATTCAGTATATATTACTTTTTCCTCTTTACTGTAGTGGACTTTATTCATGACTGTGTGAACTTCCTTTCACAAAAGGGCAATTTCCTTGCCTGAAAATGCTATTTCTTGATTTCAGATTCACCAGTCTGAACTGATGGGTTTACCTGCAGCTGGTAGCCAGACAGCAACAGCCAACAGAAAAATGAACTTTCTGATTCTTCGGACCCCCGCTTCCTCTGGCTCAATGTTCACAGCCCCTGGAGATGCTTCCCAAGTCGAACTGTTCTCAGTGTTCACAGAAACACGCACTCCGTCTGTCCGTATCATCTGGTAAAGGTGTTAATACCCTTCCAGATGACAGCCCTGTATTTTCCCTCAGTTGTGGATAACTGCAAAAAAAGCTCTGATTTTAAATCAATAGTGAAGAACTTGAACAGTCTGTTTTATGTTTGCAACCTGATTCACGTAGCTAAAGTGTCCTTGAAGCTCTAAGCCCTGTTTAAGTAAATTCCAAGAGTACAAATAGATGGTTTTCAGAGTGGAAAATGCCGAGACAGCAGCACTGTTTCAATATCTTGGCAATTGTTAATTGATTTCTTTTTCGAAAAAGTGGCAGCTTCCCAGGAATATTGTGCCTACAGTGGTAGCATGTACCTTTTCTTGGTTTAAAACTATCCAAAGACACCCCCCAAAAAATCATATGAAAATATAAAGAAAGTAAAAGCTGAGTTGCCTTTTCTAAAAAAGAGTCTCTAGGAATGACCCAGACTTTATTTGACATCAACATCACAAGTCCTCAAAAAAAGTCTATTGATCCAAAAGATTAAAAGAATCTGAATAAACTCAATTCCTCTGGAAAATAATAACAGACATTCATCTATTCAGTTCAGCTACAGAGTACTCATACTTTGTGGGAACCTAAGTAAAAATGAAGTAGAAAAGAGGAGACTGTTGCATGGAGAGTTCAAACTCAATAAAAAAAACACCACTGAAGGAAAAAGCAGCATAAAAAGATGACATCTAAAAAAGGGACTACTTGGTTTATATTGTGAAGTTTCTTAATTTCACTAGTTCCTTTTCAGTAGATGAATGAATTACTACTTGAAAGGGATATGATTTTATCTGTCGTGACTTTTTCCTCCTCCTAAATTACTGGCTTTAGCAATGTTGCCAACTTTTATGTTCTGTATCTGAATGCTGTAGCTACATGCATGCAATTCAACATTCTTAGGTGGGTGAGGGTTGGTTCCCTGATGACAGAAAGTTTGTATATATAACCAAAGAATTTCTTTGATTTACTTTTCAGATTTTATGTTTTCTGCTGCCAACCTGCCTGGCTTCCCTTTTGTTTATGTTATCTATCACTTTGTTTATTATATGTTGGTTGCTAGTGAGCATTCTCATATCCGTACGTCTAAGATGGACAGACAAGCTCTGCACTGGCCACGAGCCAAGGTGTCACCAGATGGACCTGAGAGCATTTCCAGAGTAACTTGATGGTTGTTACTTAAATATACTCATGAAGTACATTCATTCACCTCCCTTCTATCATTTTGTGTCTATGCTTCTAATACCTTGTATACTGTTATATGTCAGCTCCTACAACAGTAAGTGTGTCACAACTGCTTTCTGATTTTCTCTGTCTGACAGATATGAAAAATCAAGGCTTTTCTTGCTGTTTTTATAAAGACTATTTCGCCATTAAATTTTTGTTTTACTTAATCCATCCCAGTAACATGAACATTCCAAAAATAAAGACAGCAACATATTTTCCCAGCTCTGCTTACCCAGTAGAATTTTCTTTATTAAAAAAAATAATTATGGGTGCAAGCAGAAACAAAAATCGGAAGTCAAGGTCTAAAGCTGAAAAGAGTTACAAATAAAATATATTTTTCCTCCAGCTGGTTGCCAAAATAGGTGATGGATAGCTTCCCAAACTGGCAAATAGTTTAAAGACATGAAACACTGGGCAGAAGGATTTCAGTCATTTGCCAACAAAAGTCTCCCAGCACTGTCCCCTCTGGCCCAGCTTCATGGCTGTAGGCTCAGAACATCAATGGGCTATCTATCCATCAACCAGTGTCATCAAACCATCAATGCTGTGGTCCTTGCTGATTGTTGCAGTCATTTGCATTTATTACTCAGGGGGAAAAATAAATATTTCTATCTCCCTGCTGACACTTCACAGCATACCATCAAAAATCAAACAAATTCTTGTAGGTTTGCAAATTAATGGCATCTGATTTTGCAAGTAAGGATTAAGTAGGTAACTTTTCAGTTGACATATGAAGTTCATTGTACTCCAGTTCACCATATTAATAAATCTAAAGTGTTTTTCTAGCAAAATCTCTCCATGTATGAACACAATTCCATGAACCAGTCCTACCAAAACATCTCACAGACCACTGATGAGTAAATAGTTGAAGATCATGGGAAATTATGTTTTCTAAACAGATACAGTAGTTTGTGTTACCATTTGTAAACATAAATATTTCATGAAGGGGAGAACAGTCTCCCAGGACATGTGCAAAAGTAGAAAACACTGGTACATCTGGAAAGACAGATCTCTAACATGACAGGGCCAAATGGTACCCCACATGCCTAGGATACAGTAGCAGCCCAAATGTAGCTCAGACCTTAACAGACCTGAAATTTGTATTTTGAGCTCTTCAGATACAAAACCTGAACAGTTTTAGGCAAATCCCAACCATTTCCAGTGGAAAATGTTGACTTTGCAGAAAACACATAGCTCAGTGCAAAAGCCCTGACGGAAAATCTTCAGCAGGTCTAATTACAAAGGAAACGTTGGACAGAAGACGAAGTTTAGATTAACTTTATTTTTTTTTAATTACATGCTACATGAAATGCTTCATGAACTTTTCAAAGCAAAAATGGATTTTGTTTTATATTATTATAGCTCAATATTTTCTTTCAGTGCTTTGTATGTCAAAGTTCTTGTAGAAAAAAGGACACAGTCTCCTGGACATTAATTTACATTTTTGATTTTCACCAGTGACTGTAAGGCAGCTTTAGAAGGCTTTGCTGATAAAGGCTTAAAATGTTTGCTTTTTTAACAGAACAAGCCATACTTTGATCTGAAGAGTTTATTAAGCCACTATGCAAACCTAGTAAGGCTCAGATGGCAGGGATGATGGCATCCGCAGTTGTTTACGAAATAAAGGGTAGAATGTACAAACTTCCCAGTAAATACCAGAACAGCACAGGACAATGTTAAATGTATGCTTCATGTTCAAAGAAGCACTATTTCTTTTTTTAAAGAAACGTAATCAAATATAGGAAGCATGTATATGAAGAACAAAGTGCCTTGGATTCATTATCTGCAGTTTCAGTTTTAACTCACAGTTCTATTCTGAAGGAAAGTCAGAGGTGAAATTAGATGAAAATATTTACAAATGTAAATTATTTTCTGAAACTGAAAGTCAAGTGTACCACAAATGAATTGCAAACAACGTAGCAAGCTTAAATCCTATTTGCAATTTGCTGGTGTATGCATCTTTGCCATTTGAAAGCAATTAAATCCCCCAGCCCCCAATAAAAACAAAGAATCTGTATTTTGCATGAACAGTAACATTCCCAGTCATACAAGTGCAGTTTTCCTTCCAGTCTGCAAGTAATCTTAAAGTGGAGTTACAAAATTCTGTTCATTCTACAGCAATAAAACAGAAGACAAGAAAAATACTGCATGTCCACCTCTTGCTCACTCTATGTTTACAGCTACAGTATCCCAAAGAGACCCAAATACTTTTCATTCTTCTGCACCATGAGGCACTGAACTCATTCACAGTCCTGCTGGGTGCCCTTGTTTAGGTACCTGGTTTATGTTTCAGACTGGTAAACCTTCCAGCACGCATAAACAGAATTTAAACTCCACTGAAACAGGCAGAACCACCATTGGAACTGCTTTGTTTCCTCCAGGTCATAAAGGTATAAACATTCTTCAGAGTAGTTTTAGCACAGTGACATTAACTTTTGAAATAATTATTGTTCTGCCCGTTACACCAATGACCACAAAGGACATATTTCATATAATTTAAAACACACTTAATTTACCATAATGGAGATTAACTTCAATGGTAAATTACCTATTTTGATATGTAATGATCACAAATGTAATTGCTGTTATAAAGACGAAGTTAAACGTCATTTAGATCTGCATAATATGTCCAAAGTCTGCCTCAAAGTTAGTATAATTGGGATAATACTGTTCAATGGACTAAGAGATGGTTCATTCAATAACAGTCTTTTTGTTTATAGCCACAGCAATAAAGTGCCTAAAATTTTAATTCCTATAGTCATTTGTTTCAGCTTTTCAAATAATTTTTTAAAAAAATAATAATTACGCTCTTCTATTATGGTACCATCCCAAAAAGAACAAAGGTTCTTCCAGCTTGTTGGAAAAGGAACTGAAATCTAGTTATTCAAGACAGTTTTTAATTAAATGTGGAAGAGAATTTGGAAGCTTTAAAGTATTTCATTCTCAGCTTGATCATTTGTCATTTGTACATCTCCTTTCTTACACTGTTCCTCACTGGAGTTCTGCCCTGTCACTGGCAGAGTTATTCTAGCGACTGCTTTGCTTCTTCCCATTTCCATCCCTACTAACAGATAAGACCATTTCACTAACTTGCTTGTGACATGTTCATTAAATAGCCAAAATTAACTTCCCTTTTAGGTGTACTTTGTGTTAGCATCTCTACTCTTAATCTTCTAATTATAGCTCCAATTTACACAACTACATAACAGTGAAAAATATTTTGTCTATAGAGAATCAAAAAAAAAAAAAAAGCTTAGTGCTCTCAACAGGAGTATTTCCAGATTCATAAAAAACCCAAATTTCTATAGACACCTCTTTCAATTGCACTGGTGCCTACCTGATGCATCATAATTTTTTTAAGTTTTGCCATTATTTTCAGAATTCTATACAACTCTCCTCTTTAAAGACATTCTTTTTTTGTTGTCACATAGGTTCTGTTTATTTTGCCAAATTATAAACCACTAAAGCTGAGAATACTTATTTCTTTATGCTATTCATATTTTGTACAAAAGCACTCAGGGGAGTGTCCTCTCTTAAATCAGAAATACCATTTCTTCGTGTGTATACCAACTATATATTCTAGTCTTCATGTTAAAAAACAGTTTAAGAGTTTAACATGTGAAAGCTAAAATAATGGTAAATAACCAGAACTAAATGTATTGAAACTTACATTGTTGTGTTTGTGTGTGAGGTACATGGGCATTTTGATGGTTGCTTTTATTAAATTGCAATAAAATGTATACCCTGAAGATACAAAACTTACAGGTATATATATTCATGGTCAGGTCAGGCCAGCCTGTGGCAGCGTGAGTAGCTCTGGTTGGAATGGTGTTTGGACCCAAGCAAGGACGTATTTGGGTGATTTGAAACACCAGCAGATCAGGCTTGAGTCTGCCTGCCCAGCTCTCTGCAATTGCGTTTTAGATTTATAAAAGTGCAGGTTTTGTGTGGTGAAAGGTCTGGAGGTAAAGCCATGTGAGGAATGGATGAGGTCACTTGGTCATTTCAGCCTGAAGGAGAGCGAAGGGAGACCTCAGTGCAGTCAACAGCTTCCCCATGAGAGGAAGAGGAGGGATAGATACTGATCTCATCTCTGTGGTGACCAGTGACAGGATATGAGGGAGTGGCCTGAAGGTGTGTCAGGAGATATTTAGGTTGGATAAACCAGAGGGTGGCTGGGCACTGGAACAGGCTCCCCATGGAAGTGGTCACAGCATCAAGCCAGACAGTTGAATGTATTTGGTCAATGCTCTCAGGCTCATGGTATGATTCTTTGGGTGTCCTGTGCAGGGTCAGGAGTTGAATTTTGATGATTCTTGTGGGTCCATTTCAACTCAGGTTATTTCTATATATTTCTATTTCAAAGAACCAATTTCTGCTCTGCTTAAAAACAAAATAGAGTATTGAACTGGATTTAGGTCCTAGGGTATGGAAATACAATTCTGTTTCTTGATATCTTTAACAAGGTAAAGCAAGATTAAAGAACGCAAACCCTAAGTCCTTATTCAGTGCTGGAAATTAAAAATAATAAGTGTGGCTGGCCTGGGTCCACAGAGTACAGAATTATATTTTAAATCCAGAACGCAAATGAAATGTCTAACACACAGTTAAACAAATCCACTTGATTTCCCAGAGCTATGTGCTCTGTTCTACTTCCAGAGTTCTGTTTTAATCAGAAAAGATAAACCACAATCATTATTAGTTCATTTAATTATGGTAAGTGATGCCACATTTGAGAGCAGGGGAAAAAACTCAACTCTGTAACTGGATACTTCATACAGTTTTTAGAAGAGTAGAAATGCCCAATTTATTTTTCTTTTCAGAAGAAAATGCACCTGACAAAACCTTGGAATTACTTCTAGGACCTTTTGAAAATCTCAGGTCTGATAAATATAACTGCCTCAGAGAAACTACTTTCTTCTTTAGAAAACTTATTTGTGGATGAAAATGACAAGCACCACAAACTTGTCAAAGTTTTACTAATCAGATGCAAACATTCAGAAATATATTCAACAAAACAGTTTTATAATACAGAATTACAACACAGAAATATTTCTCTAATTAGACATGATTAGAAACCTCTCCCAGCCTTTTTGGGCCTGTTAACCAAACCTGCAAAGTTATAAACACCTTGCTAGACCTGTCCTCTTACACCATCAGACTTGGGGAAGCAGTGATGTAGTGCAGGAAACTAATCCTAAGCATCCTTCACCATGGTATAAACATTAGAGCAGAGTTGTAGAAAAGTGGAAGCTCTCCTGGCTCTAGCTAACATTGCAGTTATAAATCTGGTCAGGAGAGGAAAGTTGCCCCTGCAAAATAATGTACAGCCACCTTAAGTCAATCTAAAATTAAGCCATATATGTTTTTAGATAAAGTCTATGTAACATCATTGGAAAAGATAGATCAGGTATTCCAAGTAATTTCAGGTGTGTGAAAAAGCTGTTCTAGCCATCATTTTGTCCCAGGAATCCAGAACGAAACCAAGAAACCCTCTCTAGCCATAAACCTAATAGCAAAGGGCTAGAAAAACTTAAGTATAAGCTCAGATACAACTGAAGGGACTTGGACATCTCTAGGGAGGAACTGGAAGTACTGAGTCTCAGAAACGTCCTTCCTTTCCTTTTGTGTCCAAGGGAGAGCAGGGGAGACCAAGAGAAGAATCTCAACTATAGCCTCTGACTGAATGCAGCTCAGTCACCTGGTCAACGTGACAGAGGAGGGAGCAGTGATCACGCTGAGGCATGTTTGCCATGACATGGCAGAGGGAGAAGATAAGGGACAAGCAAAGTACCTTGCATACTATCACTTCTTACCCCTACATCACATAAACACCTGCAAGGTGCAACACAAACACCTGCAAGGCCCCTGCAGGGCGGGGAATCATTTGCCTTGTGCAGGGTTAGGCAGTCTGGCCATGCAAAGGGCTTGGTAGCCTGCAGCTGGCCATCTCCCCCTGCAGCCAAGAAAGACATTTGCTAAGTTACTGCAGTTGTTCAATCACATTAGCCACTGAGGGGAAGGCACTTGTTTCCCTGAAATCCCACTAAGATTATCACATTGCCTTTCACAGCTACTAAGGAACAGACAGAGAGAGTAAGCATGTGAGGGAATGAGTGAGAAAGCAAGAAAGGAGAGGGAGAGATGCAATTGTGGCAAATGACCTGTCTTCAGACTCAACCCAACAAAGCTTCAGAAGTATGAAGCAACATGGCCAGTCACTAAGAAAATACCTACAGTGAAGCTTAGGATCTCTGCAATTTCATGCACCAACAATTCCTTTTCTAATATCCCACTGGCATTACTTGCCCCTTCAAAGAAAAACAGCATGTCACTTTATAAACTATGGAAAAAGCATCAGTACAAAAATTGCCAGGTGTAACTGATCTTTAAAACTGTACCACTTTGAAGATACCATACTTTCTCATGTTTTGAGATCAGTATTTATACTTAAGATAAAAGAGCAACTGTCTTTAAAGGAGCTCTTTTCCACTCTGCAGTTTTCATTTCAACTTATCAATTATCGCATATAATTACCATCTCAATATGCATCTGAAGCACCAAGGTTTTCTTTCTCTTAACAATGGAAAAATATCATGATCCTGTGCATCAGCAATGATATATAGGGGAGGTTCTGACTGGATATAAGAAAACAGTTTTCACTAGGAGGGTAATTAGGAATTGGAAGAAGCCATACAGAATATTTGTAGAATATCTGTTCCCAGGCATTTATTTACATGACCTGATGGGAGAAAGCCCTCAGCAACCTTCTGTGAACTCAGTGTTGACCCTGCTTAGAGCAGCATGTTGAACCAGACAATCTCCATCCAACCTCAGAGATTCAGTGGTTCTGTAGTCTACTGTCAGATAAAAGGTATCAAGTTCCCCAAAAACACCACAGAGAACCCCAGGAGTTTTACAAAAAGTTTTCAAAACTAGATGTTTTAAAAAACATTATCCCTCATTAATTTTGTCCTGAGTACCAGGCTGCATTCCTTATGTATGATGCAGTTAAATCAATTGTATGACTGACAACCTTTTAGTAAGAGCACAGTTGTAACAAACTTATGAAGCACATACATTAAAAGTTAGCAAAAGAGAAAGTCTACTTTTAAAAATAACCTTTGCAAATCAGTGATTAATTTTGTAAGTACAAGTAATAGCATAGAAATTTATAGACAACAATAAATGTGTTTCTTCATCACAGGTATTTCTGATTAACACTGCATAAATTCTTAAATAGTACTTTTTAAAGCAGACAAACCCACACACGGCCCAAGGAAGCAGATGCACACACCCATGCAGAACACACTTTGCAGGCCTCACCTTGAGATTGGGTTTTGCAAGGAGTTTCAACAGCTCTCTGATCTCACTGCTCAGTGGTTTGCTCTGCAGCTCCACAGCCAGCTGGGTGGGAGATTGAATCAACACAAAGACCATTAGCAAAGCGTTGTTTTACCCAGTGCATCAGTGACAACCCAGAATCTATCTTGTTCAAGGTTATTGCTTTCCAGCATGTTCAAACAGAAGCCAGCATGAAGGAAAACACCATCAATCACCGCGCTTCTGTTTCTGGCCCTCAGTGGACCAGATTTAAGCCAGGCCTTTTGGCTCAGTTTAACACAAGTAATCATTTCTGGCAAGGGTGCAGCCAGATCACATTCTGATTTATAGCAAAGGGGGCAAATCCCAGCACTTCATTTAAGTGAATGGTCCTTTGCGTGCAGACAAAGAACTGCTTGTAAAAATGACTGGATCAAACTTTGACACTGTCTATAAAAAACAGTTTCGAATGAGGTGGTGAAATCCACACTGCTTCCAAAAACCCACAGTAGCTGTGCTGTTTAGGACTGGGATAAGAAAGCAAAGTGCCCCTACAGTGCAAGCAATCTGAACCTTTTATTATGTTTACACATACACTGGAAGGAGCTTGTTAAATGTGAAGCAAGTTAATCATAATATAATTTATAACAGGTCATCAGCAATTCAAGCCTGTAAAATGCACAAACTATGTCCTAACAACAAGATCAGTAATTTATGTTTGGTTATACTACAAAATTGTGGCTTGGTGAACAATAGAGCAGCAGTTTAACTTTTAATCCCATGGTTATTTGGCTCACAACTTGGGTTTTTCTTATCATGCCATTCTCAACTAATTTGGACTCAAGAGACATATTTTACTGCAGAATTTTAGACTCAAACTATTTTTCCAGAAGAAGGAAAAGATAAAATGCATTTCATAACACTGAATTTCAGTTTAGAATTCTGAAGCTACATGGCTCATAATGCAAAACGTGATTTCAGATAATCACTTGTTTTCTTTGCATTAAATCAGTATAATAAAAATGCCTCAAAGAAAGATTGGCTATTTGCAGCAAGTAATTTTATTTGTCTAACCTAATCTTAAATTTTTACTTTCATTTTGTATACATTTTCAAAATAAATTGATAAATGTATATTTTGCCTAATTATATATAATAGAGAAATCTATTTGAAGAAGCCATTATAGACATCTGATATGGTTTGAATACCTTTTTTTCTTTTAACCTTCAAATTAAACAGATTATCAAAAATTCAACACCTACCATCCTACAGACTTTTAACTATAATTCATAGCTAAGAACATCCAGTAAGTACCTCAGTGCTAATATTAACAATATTTGTGTTATTTTATGCTAAAAGATTAGAAAACAATCTTTTTAGGAAAGGTCAGAATGAAATATTTTTAGACACAAAGCCAAATATGGAGGCAATCTGACTGCAATTGAGTCTGCATGCTGGAAAAGCCCTGCAAAGCTGAGAACATTCTGTGATAGGAATGGCAGCAGGTCTAGGACATGGGTTTCCCTTGGTTCTCTTTTCATTCTTAGATTATACTGCTCATCGCTGGAGAATAAAATCTATTAATTCATGTTTCACTGATGGAGACAAGCAACCACTCAGCAGAATGACCATTTCAGCATTTCTGTCTCAGATGAATGGTGAATAAGTATTAACTCCAGCAGAACTGGGGTTTGCTTTGGTGGTACAAATGGAAACACACATACATAAGGTTTAGAACAGTGAGAAAAAATACCCCATTACTGCTTTAACAGATATTTTAATCTTACAATTTAGAAAATATGTTTCAGAGATACAATAATTTAAAACTTGTTTTCCTTCATGTGATCTATATTGTTTCCCAAATGTTTTTATCAAAGTTTTAGGCACATTGAATACTTTGTGATAGAAGAGGAGAAAAACAAAGTTTGAAAGACAAAGTCATATTTGCAGATTAGCAAACAGATACCACCTCAGCTGGTTTAGACTGAATTTTATTTGTTATTGTTGTTGTTATTAAAGTGCTGAGATTTTAAATAGTTACCAGCAGCAGTACTTGGCATACTGGGGACACACTGACACCGTGCGATCTCCTCCTGTGCTAAAGACTGCCGGAAAAGCTGTCTGAAAACCTCCTCTGTGATCTCTTGAGGGAATCATAACATTTCAGCAAGCTCTTTATGAAAAGCTGCCCCTAAAGAGAGGGGAAGAAAAGCAAGGGAGAGGGCCAGATGTGGAGTGAGGCTGGCAAGGTGGGGAGCACCAGGGACTGGTCTTTTAAGCTTCTGGAGAAAATTCTGAAGCCTATTTTCCCAGAACAGTCTTTCTACCAGCTTAACGTCTTATTTGCTATATACACCTATCCTGCCAGTGGTATTGTTGTGGTTTAGGAATGGTATTCTCCAATTTAGTACTCCCACTCAAACCATGCACTATTTTCCCTTCCCTCTCCAACTGGAGGCACAAATGCAAGACCACAGGATGAAACTATTTACTATTTACAATAATTGGAATTTACTGGAAATGGCAATAAGACAATGTATTATACTGTATGTATATACGATTACTAAATAAGTAATAGCAACAATATTAATAACAAAAGGTGTAAGAAAATAAATTATTGATATGGAAAAACTCCCTGATAATAGACAATACCAGATGGCTCCCTCCACCCCTTTTCTTGATTGGAATAAACCCTTTCTTCCTGGAAGAGAGACCCTTTCAGGAAGTCTGAACTGACATGAGGTGGTAAGAAATAACCACCACGTGCTAACCCTGCCCTCTCCCAACTAGTGCAAAAAATTAACCCTGTCTTGGCCGGAACCAGGAGATATGTTTAGTTCATTTGCATGAAACCACTGAGCCCTAAGTCAGACACTGCTGCTCCAAAATAAGAGGCAAACAGAATGCCTGATGGGAAATTCAGCCTAAAAGTCCCTGGGTAGAGGACAGAGAAGGTATGGCAGCTGGGAATATGAAAATGTTTAGAAAAGCCTTGCCACAATTGTTACTTCTATGTTACTAAATGCTAAATACTAAATGCTTTAAAAAATAACACAAAAATAAGAACACATTCCTTAACCAGTTTTATTTATGATAGCAGCACCTAGGAGTTGGGTTTTAAATCAAGCAGGAAATAACTACTTGCTAATAAGAATATCTCCTTCTTTAACTATAGAACAGTTGCTATCAATAAGAAGAGAAAACATTAATTCAAAGCCTATTGAGATGAACGTGTGTTTAATAACACCAACATGGTTTTAAATCCCTGAAGCTGACAACCAGTCAGACAAACATGCCAAAAAATGAATAGCACTTTAAACCTGAAACTTCATGCATTTGGAAGTTACAAAGCCCACTGCATGTAATTTTGCTTCCTCAAAATTTGCTGATAGCTACCAAAACATAGAAAATCCTGCAGCGTGCTAGCCTGACTTCAGCCACCAAAGGACATCCTTACCCTATGAGACAGCACCCATAGAAGCTGCACTGCACCTACACATAATGAATGAAGAAGTAGCAGGAGTATCTGTTAAAAAAAGCTGTACATTTGAAGAAGGTAGATGCCTAGACACAATCATGTCCCAACATGTACACTTAAAAATAAATACTACCATAGGTACATAATAATTCATCCATAGGGTAAAAAGCCCCAATCTACCTCAAATGAGGAGTGACAGAGTACTTTAATTTCCAAAACTGTACCTTTTTAATGGGTCTGAACAAAGAATGAGATTTCTCAGCATTTATGAAAGTATCAAAAACAAAAATAAGAAATTATTTTTATTAAGAATTTTAGCCCAGAGATCCATAACACAAATGTTAGCAAGGATTATTAATATGTCAGCAAGAACTTAATGAAGAGAATTTCAACCAGCTTTCTAATTTTCAAAATTACTATCAACACTATTCAGAGCTATGCAAAGGTTAAAAAAATATTATTAATATATGCCTGATGTGAAGGTTAACATATTATTATAGTTGGTATGTTACAGGATATAGCTCTCCTCCTACTGAAACGTGATTAAATTACCGTGTATCCTTTGTTCAATAGTCTTCAAATAAGTTTAATTTATTTTTTTGTTAAAATGCTACCAATCTGAATTCACAACATTTAATAATTTGCAAAATTTATAAACCAAAATCTATTAATTATATAAGTAGATAGCTAAGATTTTAAAACATCTATAAAGTATGTGAAGTTTCAAACATGCTGTATTTGAAATGGATCCTAATTCATATTGCCTTTTCCAAAAAGCAACCTGACATCATCAATTGCACAGATTTCTGGATTTCACCTAAACCACAGTTTATTAAACATTTCTCTATTCTGGCCTACCTCAGGTTCAGTCATAGTTTATACAGGTGTGTTCACAATTCATCTGAATCCTAGAATTAACCAAATAGCAAGAAATGGCAGGTTGGATTCTTTTTCTTGAAAATAAAAATTATAGTAACAGGAAATTAACTACTCCATCAATGCTGACCACTTTTACAATTTATTTTTTGGTTATGAAGGTAATTTGAAAAGCTCCAATATCAATAAATCACTACTGAACTTTTTCTTAAGTAGTTTTGGTTTTTTTCAACAAGCCTCCATCCTAGGCATTTCATATGGTTCATTTCTGTATTATTTTTTGTCGTTTCTCATGTTCTGTCAGCAGTGCTGCTATCTCATTTGTCTTTATTTTTCTAAAGCATTCCTCTTGTCTGTGACTTTCTCAAAACACTAATAGTTGACAGCTTTTCCCCTCCCAGTAGAGTTCCAACCTGCAATTTTTATTGCTTAGTTACTAAAGCAGAACAAGAGGCTACCTAGATGCAATGTTTTCACAACATGAAAGTGAATAAAAATCAAATAGTATCAGCAACAAGCTCAGTGATGACAGAAGCTTTGGAAACCTTTGCAGCTTCCTATGATTTCAACTTAGAGGATTACATTCATATGTTTGCACTATGAAGAGCTCTGCTTGCAGTTTTTTGCTAGACTTGGTACCAGTGATCTCAGCAGGGGACACTTACATCATCTGCCAAGGCTGCTGCACCATGGAGTATGGGCATCGGGTTCTGTTTTTCATAATAATGCAGTTTTTCATGAATCTGGAAGACAATAGCACAAAGTGATAAGTTTATTTAGCAGCATGAGAAATGGTACAAAATAACCTTGAGTCTGTTGACTGTCTGTAAACATCCTTACAGTAACCTACAGGCAGTAATCATGTAAATGCAATTCATCATCATCCTCTGTTGAAGTGCTAAGAATATGAAATCAGATGGAAAAAATGCTCAGTATGCAGACCAACCCACAGAAAAACTAAACATTTGTGATTTTTCTCTCCTGGCTTTCTCTGTCCATATTTCTAACATATTGCTTCAAGTATCAATTACATTTTATATTGCTGCTGAAAACACAAAGCATAAAGTGTTTATCCCCAAGATGGATATAAAAACCCCTGTAAATTATGATTTATGAAGTGAAATAATAGCTTGCCACCCACATCTTGACAGACAACTTGACGGAGTGGCTGCTGTCATTAAAATAATTCAGGAACAAGGGCAAAACAGTGCTAATATGAATTCCAACACATCTGAAAGAAAGAGGCAGTCCTTCAGCAAGTTAAGGTTTTTAATGAATAATTAGATTAAACATGTGCAACATATAGTGCAACATTAAAGAAGCACTGTGCTTTGGTTCTTCCAAAAAGGGAAAGGATACACCATCATTTAAGCACCACTCTGTTCTCTCCTCCACAAGTTTTGCATTTCAAAATTTAGATTTTTTCCATTAAGTATTTTAAGACTTCTAACAAGTTCCTTTGTAGCTATTTCAGAATAGCATAAAAGATTATATTAAACATTTTATTAACATTATTTTCCTGAAGATACCTGGATATACAAATACTAATGAAAATCTAAAAAAAGAAAACAACAGTAGTCTGAACTAATGCAAATATACCCCATTCTTAGATTTTGTACTATGGTTCTGCTGCTCTGAAGGAGGCATGAACTCCAGATGGTTGGAGGAGTTGCAGAAGGAGCTAAATCGGGGACTTCTGTGCTTGGCAAGGAGGGGAACATGAGGACTGGCAGAGTCTGTGGGGTGCAGAACTTGGCTGGGGACTCCCTCATGTCCTTGGGAAACAGTATCCCCAATGATACCTCAGCACTCCCCAGCACACTGCTGCGGGAGGAGCGGGACAGATGCCAGACAGCAGGGACAGATTTAAAAAGCAACCAAACCACTCTTTGCACATTGAAACTGTTCAGAGCTGACCAGATAATCTCCAGGTGCTCCCTCCTGCCTTTCCCCCTTCTTCCACATTGCTTTTCTCTTCTTACTTCTCCTCCAGCAGCACTCACTCCTGCCACTGCCTAGGACTCCCTCACTCTTTAATTTAAAGCTCATTCTTTAAGCCCCTTCTTTTTAATTTACACAGAACTTTCACCAATATGTCCATAACAACATAATGCCATGTCAGTGACACTCATGCTTGCAATTTTTCCTGACTTCTGCTGTGCTCCATAACCCTAAGTCCACATCTATTTTTCCTCATTTAGACTATATGTTCTTCGAAGTAAAGAGCATGTTACTACAATGGTATAGTAAGGTCTAAGTCTTGATTGATTCCTTCATCATTTCTGCAATCTTAACAAGATTATTTCAGTATGTCATTGGTTAAAGAATGCTGAAGTTCTGACATATCATGGTGAAGCATGAAGGCACTACATTTGCTTAATTTATAAACTGTAAAATAATTTGTTCTCGTCTGGAAACTACATGGAAAGTACTATTGTCTCCAGAACATGAATGTGAATTTTACATTCCTTATGTAGACATTGTTTACTCAGCAATTACTTAGACTAATTCATACTGGATTTTACAAAACTATAAGTGACTAGACAACGTCATATTTCTAGCCCACAAAGCAGAGAAACTAAACAAAACAAGGAGTCACAGCTCCCCGAGTTTGGAAGAAATTTGTGATTTATTTGGACTTTTTACTTGAATAACTAAAAGGCATAGTAAATCAAAAAGTTTCAAATCCATAATTTTTTTATTGCTTTGACAACATCTCGATTTTATCCAGATTGAGCTTCTGTCACCTCTGAGGTCAGAAGCAGTTGTCTATGTTACCCCCTAGTTTGTCAAAGAAAATAGAAGCACCTCTGCTGATTGCCTCTTGCCTGATCTTGCCTCTGGGCAATCTGTACCTATCTTTACCACTGAAATTAATAAAAGTAAAAAGAAAAATTCAATGTGGAGATAGCTTTGATTAACCCATCTTTGAGAAAAATGTTATGCAACTGGAAATTCATGCAACAAAAAATAGGTTTTCAAGAGGTGGCATAGAGTAACCTGAACTAGTTATCAACTCTGTCTATAGCCAGAAATTGCAGAAATCACTGAAAATAAATTTTTATTTTCCTAAGAGTGGATATTGGATTCCACTTAAGCATTTAAAGACAATCATTAAGGTTTTATTTGATTAGGGAGGAGTTGAAGAGAGTACAGTAATTTCACGACCATAAGGCACACTGGACTATAAGGCGCACCCCCCGGGAGTCAGCAAATTTCCCAACTTTGTAGATCATATAAGGCACACTGGACTATAAGGTGCACTTGTTTTTTGCTGCGAAGATCCGTGCCGCATGCAACAAAGTAATGAATTAGTAACGGAATCCCACTATTGTGGAGTTTACTGGCAGGTGCTCTATTGGCAAACATTTTTCACAGATTGATGTAGCCTTTAAACACAGCCCCAAGTGTCCTCCCCATGCATGGGGTCCAGCACTCCCGCCCACCCCCGGCGCCGGCTGGCGAGGCGGGGCTCGGGGCGGCGGCAGTTTGGGGTGGCTTGGGGCCATGGCCGCGGCGGGGCCTGGCAGCGCTTTCGGGGCCGGTGGCACTGTTTACGGGGCTGCAGCAATGGTGGCGGCGGGCGCTGCTTACAGGGCCGCGGTGGCGGTGCTTACGGGGTCAGCAGCGCTGTTTACGGGGCCAGAGCGGCGGTGGCAGTGGCCGGCACTGCTTTCGGGGCCGCAGCGGCGGCGCTTTTGGGGCCAGTGGTGATGTTTACGGGGCCACAGCAGCGGTGGTGGCCGGCACTGCTTACGGGGTCGCAGCGGCGGCACTGCTGACGGGGCCGCAGCGGTGGCCGCAGCCGCCGCTGTTTACAGGGCCGGCGGCGCTGTTTTCGGTGCTTTCACATGGCACTTTCTCGCTGCTTCTTGGCGCTTTCCC
Source organism: Catharus ustulatus (assembly GCF_009819885.2). Classification (NCBI taxonomy): domain Eukaryota; kingdom Metazoa; phylum Chordata; class Aves; order Passeriformes; family Turdidae; genus Catharus; species Catharus ustulatus. The sequence continues at coordinate 16,287,097 of NC_046221.1, read as the reverse complement.
GTGGCGCTTCTTGGCGCTTCCCTGCGGCCGCGTCGCTTCCCCCTGCTTCTCAGTGGCCATGCCGGTTCCCGGTTTCCCCCGCCCCGGTAGTCACAGGTCCCGCGGTTCCCGACTCCCCCTGCATGGTCGCAGCTCCCGTGGGTCCCAGCTCAGCTCGCAGATCGCACTTCCGGGTTCGCAAATTTCCGAACTTTGCACATCAGATAAGGTGCACCGGACTATAAGGCGCACTTCCGGGTTTGGGGGAAAGTTTTAGTCAAAAGGGTGCACCTTATAGTTGTGAAATTACTGTAATTATTTTCCCAAATATGAATTTTTTACATAATGCTAATACATGCACGTCAAGCACTGCATTTCCAAACTATTATACAAGTAGAATTTGAAATTTGAATGCCTAGATTAAGTGGCTACATTGATGAAAATGAATAATGTCAAGTAGCCAAACACAGAAATGAAAAGTAAAACAGGACAAGGTGGTGCAAATACTTCATCCCTTTACAAACGTCATTCAATGAAATTAACAGAAGTTAAAACCACCCTGGAAAATTTTGAGAGAAGCATGAGAGTGGATTCAAAAGTAGAAGCAAGAGCATTCACCTACTGAAGATAAGGTGTATCATATTTGCAGTTTTTTATTTGAGCTTCAATCTGAAGAATTCTATTTCATACAAAAGGCAACTTTAGCTCGCATTGAGTGGTGATACCGGATGTCCAGTAACTTAAATACCATTGCCTTCTTCCTACTAGAAACTTATACAACGTATGGAAAATATTGGCCTGTATCATGCTTAAAAATAGGAAATATAGTACATCTGTTTTAAGTTCTTCTGACGTTTACATGTAAAGCCTCAATGCTGAAAATCTCTTCACAGATGAGACCAAGTCTGTTAAAGCAAGAATTATATATTGTAAATAAAACATAAAAAGCTGTTCTGCTGAACAGATGACTATGTTGTGGGGTTTTTTAAATTATTTTTTTTTATGACTACCTATTCTTTTCATTGTGGAGTAAGAAGATCTATGAGGTTCTGCAAAAACTGACAATCTACTCTGAAGTTATGCCCCAAGAGGGAAAAATAATCATTTGCAAATTTATACAATTTTTGGCACACTTTAAAGCAAGAAAATTTGTTTCTGGATTTTCCCAGAGAGACTGAATTAAGCTTTCTATAATAAAGTAGAGTAGTGTCCTCAGCCTGGACTATTTCAAAACCCAAGAGGAACTTTCTAAGTCAGAAAAATTAAAATCTTAAGCAAAGAGTTCTACAAAATGAGCTTAATTTCTCCTTTTAGATTTCTTAATTTCCATGTACAGTTCTAATATCATATGATTGAAAATAAAACAGATGAGTGGGATAAGCACGTACCAAAGGTGCCAGAAAGTTAACAGAGGACAAACTTAGTCTTTTTGACAGAACAGTTGGCATAAGAAAAGAGTAACTGTATGTAGGAGTACAATACGCAAACAGTAGTAGTCCTAAAAGCACTGGCCATCAGTGAGCCATACCAGCACATACAAGACAAAAACTGTCACACAATGTGTCACAGACTACACAAGGGTGTCACTGACCACTCAGACATGTCAACACCTCTGCATAAGAGTTTTTTTTATGATAATGACACCTTCCTGATAGGAGGTGCTGAAGAGAAGCTTGTGAGTATGTGAGTACAGTAATTTCACGACCATAAGGCACACTGCACTATAAGGCGCACCTCCGGGAGTCGGCAAATTTCGCAACTTTGTACATTATATAAGGCGCACCGGACTATAAGGCGCACTTTTTTTTTTGAAGCGAGGATCTGCCCCCAGCTCCCTCGACGCGGTTGCTGGATGAGGCCCCACCTCAACCTGGCAGCCATGGGGTCCTGGGCCCGCCTGTACCTGGCAGGGCCAGGCTATGCCTGCCGCTGCTCGGCCCCGCCTCCCCGGGGCCAGGGCATGCCTGCCGCCACTCAGCGCCACCTCCACGGGGCCAGGGCATGCCTGCCAGGGCACCACGGGCCCCCAGGCCCACCTGTACCCGGCAGCTGCGGGTCCCCAGGCCCCCCTGCACCTGGAAGCCACGGCCCCACGGCCCTGCCTCTACCCAGCAGCCGTGGCCCCACGGCCCCGCCTCTACCCGGTAGCCACGGCCCTGCCGGCTCCCCCTGCGGCTCGCAGCTCACACTTCCAGGTTGGCAAATTTCCGAACTTTTGCTCATATATAAGGTGCACCGGACTATAAAGTGCACCGGACTATAAGGCGCACTTCCGGGTTTGGGTGAAAATTTTAGTCAAAAGGGTGCGCCTTATAGTCATGAAATTACTGTATTTGCACTGACCATCATTCTGGGGCAGACAGCAATTATGGTGCTTCTCCTTTAGAGAGACATCAGAAGCTCACACCCTCTTATAAACATTCCCTTACTTGGGTTTTATTGCATGAGATGAGATTATCACTCAGCATAGATACCATACCTGCAAAATTCCATTTAGCAGCACATCATATACATTTCTGGGGTTTTCCTCTGGACTATCCTAGTACTGCGTGCTGAATACCTATTAGCAGCTAATCTGATTGCTCAGTTTCAGCTGAAAGAAACCCATTTCATATACTGGACCACTGATATAAAACTAAAGCAGCAGAAATTGAGAAGATGGGAAATTGCTTTTAAAAATGCACTAGTAATCTGAATTAGAATGTCAATATAAACACACACACAAAGCATGTGTCTAGATGTGTCTAGAAGACAGCCATTGAGTATATTATAGCAGAAAGTCCATAACAGTTGGCAGAACATCTCCTCTAACTGTTCTCTTCAATGTATTTTTCATCATATGGACAGCAAGAGTGTCTGAAATCAAAGCACTGACAAAAGCCATGCAGCTGCTGTATTTATTGGCTTAGTCAATTACATGGATGCATAATGGAAGACTCTTGTTCACAGAGAAGCTGTTAACTGTCCACCAAAGTTTCAGGTTCATGTACATTTGCAAAAAATTATTTAATTCCACTAGTGGCACCACTACAAAGTGGTGCTAGTACAAAAAGGAGCATCTATACATGAAGAAGCCACAGCAGATTAGGAGAATGAAAAAAGAAAGCAAAAGAAAAACTGTTGAAGGAGGAGTAAGTGCTAGTTTTGGCTAAATCTGCAATTTGTGTTCTACATCTGAAATTTCTGAAGCAAGAGAAATCATTCCAAGGCACTCATGACCGTAAAAGACACATTTGTGAATAGTTCAATATTTACACAGTGAGATTTCAAGAAAAGAATGAGGGCTTTCATTTGATCACCTTAACCCTGGAATTTAGACTCTTGATTTCACTGTCTAAATTTACCAACAACTTTGAGTCAAGGTAAAATAAATAAGCAAGAATGAAAAAAAAGAAATTACGGGCTACAATGAAACAAATGAAAATAACTATTAAAACCATTCAGAAATTATAATTACAAACCATCATCTTTGCTGAAAGAGAATGCATCTTTTGCTTGATGTAGAATTTAAAGGACTGTCTATTCCCTTCCTTTCTCCTTCCAGAATCATACTGTATCACATGAAAGTAACAGAAAAAGTAGCCAACTCTTTGATTTATCTTCATCACTCAGTGGTGGTCTGTAAGCCTATTTACACAGGACAAAAATACAGACTGAATGCAAAACTATTCATTTGTTCCCAAACCCTTCTATAGTCCTTATTGTTGCAACTTTGATACACTAAAGAATGAACACAAGGTGTAGGAAAACCTAGAACATACACAGCCTTTAAATCACATTCTAGTCGTACTAACTGAATTGCAGTTAGAGACAGAATACTGCTAAGAAATTTGCATTGCGTTAGAAAACAGAAACAAAATAGAAATTAATAAATCATAGCTAATTATTCAAAGTTTGCAATGATTATTTCAATCTCCATAATAACATTAAATTGCCTCAAATATAAAATAAGTGATTGCAGAAAGGCCTCTGAGAGAATGTTACAAGAATCAAAGCAAGTCTCTGAAGGCTTAGAAACAGATATTCAGAGATCTCAATTCTAGCCCAATTTGACACAGCAAAAATTTTAGCACAACAGATGAGCAATTCTCCTTTGAGCTTTTTTTCCAAAAAGCAGAAGCATGAATTTCCTAACAGTTCAAGTGCAAGCTAAAGGCATGGAGATATTTCTGACTAAACAGCTGAAAGTTAGAAGAAATTCAGAACACATCAGATAACCTTAATGAAAGAACTAAAAACTTGCATTATAATAAACAATTAAATTTTTTTTATCAGTATAGCATGAAATCACTAACAAATCAAAAAACCTTCAGACTGTCTAGTATAAACTGTTGCAATGGGGCTGGCTGGGACAGAGCTCATTTTCTTCATAGCAGCCTGTGCAGCACTGTGTTGTAGATCCGTGACCAAAACCACACTGGTCACAGAGCAAGGCTCTAGTTACTGTTGGACAGCACTTGTGCAGTATCAAGGCCACCCCTGAACTTGCTCTGTGCCCTGCAGGATAGGCTGGGGGTGCCAAGAGTCTGGGACAGCTGACTGTTTTTCCAAAGCAGTTACTGTTTGGAGACTGGATGGGCATTGGTCAGCTGGTGGTGGTGACTCCTTCTGCAGCACTTGGTTCTTCCCCTCATAACCACCTAGAACAAGGAAATAACCAACAGGGCATCTAAATTCTGGAACAGAAACCCAAGCTCCTTAGTTGGAGCCTTACTAAAGGGTGTTTGACAAGAGTTGACTTTTTGAGGAGTGGACAAGGGTTATAACTGGAGATTTTAATACCCTTTCAAATATGAGGTCTTAGACTGAACTTGATGGGATTTTGTTAATTTCTGTCATCTTAAAACATTACATCCAAAACATTATATAGAAGACTAATCCCACTCATGTTAACACTGCAGGGAACATTAGAGATATCACAGGAAAAGCAGCCTGTTTCCATGGTCGTGAAGTTGCAAAAAATTTTAGTTCAATTTTGTGCTACAGCAAAACACATGGACAAAAGAAACCTCCAACACTCTTTTTATGCGTCATACATGAAAAGAGACAACAATTAGACATGCATTCCAAGTGCCCAGAGGTTACCAAAATTTCTGCAGCTGTGTTAAAAGAATGCAAACCAAACTCCAAGTGCAGAATCTCAGAATGGTTTGACATTTAAAGATCATTTAGTCTACACCCCTTGCCACGGGGTCTTTCACTAGATCAAGTTGCTCTGACACTGAACACTTACAAGGAGAGGGGCAATTTCTCTGTTTTGGTGTGTTATCCCCATTATATAAAATTTCTTCCTTATGTTCAATCTAAATCTACACTAGCATTGCTCAGCCCTTAAAGATAAGGTTGCTAAGAGTCCAGGATGTTCTGGATGATACTTTAAAAATGTCCTTTACCAGTAATCAGCATGACCTATATTCAAAACAGAATTCCTCCAGAAATTTCTAATCACATTGCATTTTCAGAAACAAATTTTCAGAACTGTATATACAATTAATTTTCTAAGTTAAAAAATATGATAATAGATCACATTTAAAGGCATTTTTCTTGTCAAGTTATGTTTTGCAAAAATTGCACAATGATGTGCTATCAACAGATGTACAAAGTTTCATTATTTTAAATCGGGTACAATCAGTGCAAATCAGCAGCTTGGAGAGGCCACGGCTCCAAATGAGACTCTCAGTAAATTCTGCTTGAAATACGATTCAGCCAGACCTTGGTTGTGAAGTGCTCAGATGTGTGACAGAGGTGTAATGAAGGAAGTGCCTGGCTAACAGTGATAGCAAATATCATGTGATTATTATGAATTACAAAACTAAAGCAAATAAAAGAAGCATGGCATGCTATAAATGACAGAAAGGAACCTTTGGGGGGAAAGAGGGCAACTTTCATCAATTGGCAAAATCAAATTAGGTACTGTTTTTATTAGGGAGAAAAATGAGGCTTGCTAAAAATTCTGGTCATATGGATTATTCCACTCAAAAAACTAGTTTTTATTGTGCAGCCAGAAATTTCAAGACAGAAAAAAATGCCTGTTCACACTATGGTAAGTTGCATGATAAAATCCTGGAAATTTTTATTTTTTAAATCTGTGGTTTCAGGGTTCCCTTGTCAATCATTTAACACTATGCCTCATTACCTCATTTTTCCTACACCCTTGGTTGACCTTGATGAGCCGGGCAGCATCTGAGGAAGATGATGAAGACAGTGAAAATTCCATGCTTCAGGAAGAACACCAGCACTCAGGAGTTTATTTGAGGCAGCCTCACAGATGTAGCAGCTCTGAGACTAACCTGACACAGTCATGAGAGCATTGTCAGATTTGATTTTGTACTAACAAGATCTAATCAGGTCTGTAAGGACACATCTCTTGATTTTTATTGTAAAATGAAAAAGCATCTGTTACTCTTTTTTGAGAACAGCAAGAGAGACATTAGGTGAGCAATTGATGAATCTGGTGATCCTGCCCTTGATTCTCTGTGCCATATATACTGTGTTCTTAACTTTCAGCTCCCCATCACATTTGTTTTTACAAGAAAAAATACTTCAATATCTGTAAAGTACCTCTTATTGACACTGTTAACAAACATGTCCTTCATGAACAGTGGGATGTAGATCTGTAGATCTGTGTCACAGAGCTATGTCTTGTAATATTTATAATTTATGATTTCCAGTCTTCATGCTAGTATCACCAAAGAAAATGAGAGAAAATAATAACTACCTCGCCTATGCTCATATACCATGACTTCCCTTTAGCTGAAAACCAAAGAGAGCCTTTAAAACTGAGGCCCATTAACCCAGCACAGCCAAGTTCACCACTAAACCATGTCCCTAAGCGCCACACCTACACATCTTTTGAATACCTCTGGGATGTTGACTCAACCACCTTACTGGGCAGACTGCTCCAGTACTGGAGACCACTCTTCCAGTGAAGATTTTTTTTCTAAAATCCCATCTAAACCTCTCCTGGTGTAACCTGAAGCCATTTCCTCTTGTCCTATTGTTTGATACTCGGGAGAACAGACTGATCCCAGCTGGCTACAGCCTGCTTTCAGAGAGCAATAAGGTCTTCCCTGAGCCTCCTTTCCTCCAGGCTAAACTCCCCCAGCTCCCTCAGCTGTTCTTCATCAAACTTGTGCTCCAGACCTTCACCAGCTTTGCTAACCTTCTCTGGAACACACTTCAGTACTTCAATATCCCTCCTGATTTGAGGAGCCTAGTACTGAACACAGAATCTGAGGTGCAGCCTCAGCAGTGCCAAGTACCAGGGGATGGTCACTGCCCTGGTCCTGCTGACCACACTGTTGCTGATACAGGCCAGAATGCCACTGGCACTCTTGGCCACCTGGACACTTGCTGGCTCACGTTCAGCTGATGTCAACCAGCACCCTCAGGTCCTTTTCTGACAGGCAGTTTTCCAGCCACTCTTTCCCCAGCCTGTAGCACTGCAGGGGTTGTTGTGACCCTTGATGCCCTTGTCCAGATCATTGATGAAGATATTAAATGGAACTGGCCCCAATACCAAGCCCTGGGGAACACCACTGGTGGCTGGTGACCAGGTGGATGTGACTTCATTCACCAACACTCGCTGGGCCCATCCTTCCCAACAGGTTTTTGCCCAGCAAGGACCATACCCATCTAAGCCAGGAGATGCTGGGGGAAATCATCTCAAAGGTTTTACTCATGTCCAGGTAGACACATCCACAGTCTTTCCCTCATCCAATATGCAGGTCCCCTTGTCACAGAAGATCAGGTTGGTCAAGCAGGAGCTCCCTTTCCTAAACCCATGCTGGTTAGGCCTGATCCTGTAACTGCAATGTGATGGCACTCAGCTTCATGACCTTCCTAGGATCTGAGGTCAGGCTGATAGGTCTGTGTTTCCCTGGATCCTCTTTCCACCCCCTCTTATAGAGGCGTGTCACATTTGCTGACTTTCAGTCAACTGGGACCTCTCCAGTTAGGCAGGGCTGCTGGCAAATGATGGAAAGAGGCTTTGTGAGCGCTTCTGCCAGCCTCCCTTGGGTGGATCCCACTGGCCCCATAGACTGGTGTGTGTCTAAGTGGTGCAGCAGGTCACTCACCACTTCCTCCTGGATTACAGGCCTTCCTTCTGATCCCTGTGCCTGTCTTCCAGTACAGGGAATGGGTACTCACATAACTGCTCTTACTGTTAAAGACTGAGGCAAAGAAGGCATTAAGTACCTCAGCCTTTTCCTTGTTCTTTGTTGCTATGTTTTTCCCCACACCCACTAAAAGATGGCAATTCTCCTTCTCCATTTGTTGCTAAAAGGAGGTAATATGGTAATAGCATTTGCTATTTTATTTTTGCAATGGTAAGCAAAACAGATTAAATACTGGCTACAAACCCAGTTATTCATGCAGAGTTTCTAAAAATGTTTATTTTACTTTTTAAAAAAATTCACTTTGAATTCATTGTTCCTTATACAATAAAATAAAGGTCCTATTATACGAGATTTCACAGACTTCATTCAAACAGGCCTTTTTTGTCAGTAATAAGCAAAGGTTTTGATGACTTTGCTTATAGGAAAAGGATCCCTAGATAGACAGAGGAAGTTCAGACCAAAGCTAAACAAGTTGCACTTGCTCCAAAATAAATTTCCCTGCCTCTTTAGAGCCAAACAGTCTACATGGCTACTGTATACAGTATTTTCAGAATTGTTTTTCTGTACTTTTAACCCCAATTCCAAAGGAAGGAGCATCAGAACAATTCCAAATTTGAATGAAGCTCTCTTATGTGAGCTAAGGACATGAGGCCCTTGAATAGAAAGAACAGTACAACATGAGACTCTTTTGCCTTTGAAATAAGCAGTTTTCAAACTGCAGTCTGTAGATGCTGAAAGATCCCTACAATTTTAACGCATTACCCTTCATAAATACATTTTCAAATAAAATCTGAGGAATAAACCCATCATGTCCCAGTCTGAATAGTACCAGTCAGAATCTGATAAAAATATAGCAGTTCTCTTCTCCAAAAGCACACACGACCTGCGTAAACACACATTAAAATTGGTAAAAGTTTGAGGGAAATATTTAATTAGAACAATACTGAACTCAGGATTCCAGGTCTCAAATTACTCTTCCCAGTTTATGGCCCTTCTATCTATACACTCCCACTTTGATGCTCCCTCCTTCTCCCCTCAGTATTATTACTTTAATAAAAAACACTTCTCAAATTAAAGCATTCAGATTTAAATGGAAGACAGAATAGAGGTGGGCTCATGTAAGTGTCTCTCTCTCTTCCTTTCATTAAGAAAATGATAAGGGTTCATCATTCACAACACAATATACCAAATCTTTCATTAAAGATCCTGACTCAACTCTCAGGAAATTTTGTGCAGTACTGCAGACACAGCAAACTGAACATGCATACAGTAAAACTCTCAAACGTTAAATGGTAACAGTACGCAGAATTTTTCATTTTTATACAATATTTTATATAAAGACTTAAAGGCACCAAAGGAAATAAGCATCAGTTTCCTCATCACCTAAAGGAACACAATGGCTAATCACAGACAAAAAGCGTATTTGATTTCCAAACCAATGCTACTAAAACGACATATCTTTAGAAAAAAGTGCTGCAAGCTTACATTTCTTGGTATTTCAATTACTGATAGTGACATGTGTATAGCCAACTTCAATATTTGTTTATATGCCAAATATATCAGGAAATCTTTATTTCTAAGTTACTTTTAAAATATACTTTTACTTAAAGAATACTTAATGCAAGCAAGAAAGGAGCTGTAACCACTGAAGCCCTTCAGTCCTGAGGCAGAGTACACAGAAATGTTGCACAGTTGTAAAGAAACAGAGATGGCAACATTTATTTACTGCAATAATCAAACAGCTTTTAATATAATGATTCCAAATACAAAACTTGATGAAAAATATTTAATTCAAGACAATAATGAACTAAAAATTAATTCAAATAAAAATTATCAAATTAAAAAATAAAAATTTTCAAATAAAAATTATCAGAAAAAGACATATATATGTCTCTGTTATTTCAATCCTACATTCCAAAACTAAACTTTGGGTTTTGTTTTTTCTTTAAGGGCACCTTTCCTTTTTTCTCACTGAAATATTTACATTTAAGGTATCACCTGACTGTGTCTAAGTAATGCAACAAAGACTTGCAAAATGTATATCTAGCTCATTTGAATTACTATGTATAACAAATAATCCAAAGAATTGATCTAAAACATCAGAAATCAAAAACTTCAAGTCTTGGTATTGGTCAGATTTTAAGAAATATAAAAGTTTATTCAGCTTTATAGTAAACCTTTTTTAAACAGCACAAATATAATGTTACTCTTTTATGTAGAAAAAGTGTTTCTCCCTTTGAGGTTTGGTATTTTAAATTTAAAGATCTTTATGAATTTGGGAGGAGGAGTTTTTCCTTAGAAAAATCAGAAAAATATAATTATTATTTGATCCTGAATATCAGATTTGAATACTTCAAAGAAAAAAATATGTAAAATAGATAAGCATAATTATACTGATAAATATGAATGGGAAAAGGAAAGGAGCAAGACGAGATGCTGCTGAAATGTAAAGAACAGAGATCACATCAACAGTTGACTGCACTTTAGAAACTATCATTATCTGAAATCCTTATAAGCAGAAAACATACCAGCAACAACACTCATCTTTACTGCTGAGGGTCACCTGGGAAAATGGCAATCCTGAACATTTCATGACTGGTGATCGAGTTTGATTATCTGGTTCAGCAACTTTAGAAAACCCAAACCAATATTCCATTATTTCCTACTGCTTTATGCTGGTGTGTTGATTAGCAGAGAAAGAGCCATAAAGTGAATTAAAACAAAAATTTACAATACTTTCTGTGCCAATGCTAATACCCATTCATGTTACATTACTCCCAAAGTTCAAATCAGAAGACTGAAGAGGTAACTTGCTAAGAATATGGAGATAGCATGTTTAAAAAATTAAATTAAATTAAATTAAATTAAATTAAAGAGCACTTTTTGAAATAAAAAGGTAACATAACAGTTCATGTTTAAATGAACTGTGTGGTCCTGCTTTGTCAAATAAATACAGTGGAAGAAGAAACTTTAATGTGAAACAGAACTGAAAGATTAGAATTGTCTTTGGAAATCTCCAAAGAAAGTATAGAAACACTGTGCAATAAGAGCAGGTCCTCAGTTCACTGCTAATAAACTTCCTTGAAGTCTAAGTTTAGGATTTAATTTAGAGGTTAGAAACAAAACAATTTCACGATTATAAGCTGCACCCTTTTGACTAAAATTTTGGTCCCAACCCGAAAGTGCGGCTTACACTCAGGAGCGGCCAATATACGGATGAAGTTATGAATTTTGCCAACCCGGAAGGGCGAGCCCGCAGCAGCTCTGAGCCAACCCGGAGCCCGCCCAGCCCCGAGCCAAGCCAGTAAACCCCATGATCCCATGATTCTGTTACTAACTGGCAACTTTGTGAAAGTTGCGTGAGCATCCTGCAAATGAAAGTGCGGCTAATAATCCAGTGCGGCTTATAATCGTGAAATTACTGCATATGCCCAGATTTGATACTTACCTCAATAAAGCCTCAAATGTCTCAATGTTTTCTTTCAGAAAACACCTACACTTATAAAAACATTAAAAGGATCTAATTCGCCCACAAGTATGTTTTCACTTGTAAATGTTCTGCTTTGTAAATTTCATTTCTTCTGATAATACTGTTTTTAAACATCATAAATCCAAACTGATGTTTTTATTTTTATGTCATTACACAGAACAAAATTTCCAGACTTTTTCTCAAAAGCAAGTGACTTCCACTGTTCTGTTAGCAACTTAAATCCAAAGGAAAGAACTAACCTTGCTCACCAAGTAAACACAATTCTAACAGGAACGACAGCTAAGCTATTTGTTTGATTGTCACATGGTTGCTTTCTTCAGCAAGCTCCATTCCCTGCAGAATTAAGATCCTAGAGAAATGCCAATTAAATATTAATGAAGAAAACAGGATTTGCTGCATACAGACTAAGACACTTTGGCATAAAAATGGGCTTTTTCAGTTTTATATTCAAGCAGAGACTGCTAACTCTAAGTCATGAAGAGTTTGGTTTGTTCCTGTTTAGTACAGTAAACATCATCCTCACAGTCTATACTCAGTGCAAGTTAGTCCAAGATTGAATTGGATTCAGGTTCCCTGAAGAGGTCGCTTCTGTGCAGCTCAGTGTTACAGAATTAACCCATTCAAAACCCAAACTTCATTCACAGGCATGGACATCTGTACTTTGAGCTAAAATTAAATACATATATATAAATACACACAGACATACATTTATCAATTAGCACCATCTAGTGGGGTCAGTACAATTTATGCAAGGTGAGAAATATACAACTCACTTTATGTTTTTTCTACATCCTATGCAATGTCATGATACAGCACAGGTCACGTAATTAATAAAACTCACATACAAAGACAAAATTCAACAACAGCATCACCACAAAAACCCAAGTAATTCACAACATTATGCTTTTCCTGTATAAATTACATTTTAAGGAAAAAGCTGACATTGAAAGCTGTATATCCATACATATGAAAATTTATTGATAGGAATAAAAAACCTGATCTTTAAGGCATTCATACACATGCAAAACACAATTACAATTTAATTACTATTTTCTATCCTTACTCTTTTGCTTCCCTATCACATGCCTCAAGAAAAATCTTCCACTCTAAAAGAAGCTACACTGAAGCATCAGATAATGCAAAAAACCCTTTTGTTTAAGGCCTCCATCATCAGAGCAGAATCCTGCTTCAAACAACTTTTGCTAAGACTGCATTGAAGTCCCACAAACACTGTATCCCAACCCAAGATCCTAACAAAATAACAGAGCAAATACTTTTTAAATAGTCACAATAATTAATTTAAAAGAAGTCAACTATAAACAGATACCAAGGACTAACCTTAACCATTAATGCAGTTTCTCAAATGTGAGACCTAGAAATGGATTTTTAGTCAATTCTGCACTTAAAACTGCAGGAGACTTAAGTCATGAAAATAAACAGTGCTGAAGAACTTCAAATGTAAAAGCCATCAGAGGCAGACTCCCCCATACATCAACCTTGGTCAGGACAGACAGACAGACAAATAAAAAGCAGCTGTATGTGAGGGTGCTTAAATGCACCAAGCAAAATCTCTACCAGCCTCTGCCAACAGGCAAGGGAGCTAAAACCATCACCATTCCCTTCTCCCTCTACCTGCATACAGTCCATGTTATAAACCAAGCAAAACAAAACAATTAATCACTATGTTCATACTTAAGACTATTAGGACAAGACACTAGTGTAAAATTAAACATTTACTCAAATGAAATCATGGCCATGAAAGCAAAGAACATCTATGAAGACATGCTTTGCATTCAAGTCATCCCTTGTTTCTAAAAGAGGCGATTGATCACAAAGCCTTCCAAGCACATCACAACACACCAAACAGACCTTGGACAATGAGGGACAGACACAAAGTCACTTTTTTTTTTTCTGGGAAAAATTGTAGAAGTTGGTGAAGAAAAATTGAAAAATGTGGAGAAAATATGTAAATAGGGGGGCAAAGTTAAGATCAATAAAAATCAGCAATGGAAGACTTGCAGTGAGTACTTCAGGAGGCACAGAATGTAAGCAGAGAAGCTGCCATGGCCTGCACACTGCAGCCAGGGGCCAGGCTACCATTTAAACAGCATGGAAATCAAAACAAGGAGATTCTAATAAATCAATACCAACAAGCAAAATTTGAATTTAAAGATTTGAATTTAAAAAGACATGAATTTTCTTTTAATTTTCTTTTAATTTAATTTAATTTTACTGAAAAGGATACAGAGGTGTGTTAGGAGTAAAATGTCTCAAGTAAATTCAATTAGAAAATTACAATAGTGTTAAAAGACAGAACTAATTCTCAACCTTCCCTGTAGAGCACAGAGAAACACCAACACTTAAGTGCAATGTGTGCTGTAGGATAAAGAGAAATATGAAAAATAATGATAAAACATTGAAAGAAAATTCAGTAATTTAGGAGAGATTTACTGCCATTTCCCCATACCTTTTCAGACCAATGCACTTCAAGTTTTGCACTAAATCATCTAAACATACATGTTTCACAGGAAGCTTCAAATCAAAGCAAACATATTAATTTATTCTTATATTGGAAGGGGTAACACAAATGTTATTTGCACAGGTGTACAAAATTATAGCCACTCCATATCTTTAAATATGGGAAAGCTGTCAGAAAACAGCAGAAATTGCCCAATGAGGAGACAAGAGTAACAAAATATAAGGGAGTTGCATCAATACTCCTACCATTACAAAAAAAATGGGGATAAATGGAGCAATTTCATTCTTGTAGTAAAGATCTATAAATATACAGACCAGCAACGCAAAATTATCAACTGCTGGGATGCCAAGAGATTTCCAACCTGGAACTGTTCCCCATCTCCAGTCCTCTTTTTCCAAGTAGGATTCAACCAAAACATTAGCTAGCATGACCTAGCCTGGTTTACACTGCATTTGAATATGAAACCATCAAAAATTTAAATAATATCAGGAGTATCATTATACAGTGATGTTTTGTTTTACATTTTTATGCCATGAATCATAACATTAACAGAACCAAAAGGCAACACATTCCCTTCTCTATTGTGCAAAGATGTCAATTTATCCTTGATAGATCAAAAGATCAAAAATAATGATCCAGTTTAACTCACTTGAGTTCCCCCACTTCAATCAAAATACAGTGAAGTACTTTAACTATACCATCTTTAAATGATCACCCTCAAGTGTATGAGAGGTCACTCTTGTCTATATTATTAAATCAGTAGAAAAGCTGAAGTAAGTAAAAACCAGGATGACATTCTCACAGAGAAGCCATGACAGAATGGTTATGAAGGGATAATAAATGCACATAACACAAAGCTTTCATACATTAAAAATTCATTTAGCAATAGAAAAAAATAAATAGAAAATAATCCAGTTCTAGTAAGTTAAAAGACCAACATGCATATTCAGAAAACACAGAGAGAAAGAGCAGAAGCAGGAGAGAACATGAGATCAAGCTACACATAGGTGTTCCTCAGTGGTTTCCTGACGTACCACAAAAGGAAAATATTGCTTCCCCTTTGGGAGAATACAATAATAAACTTACTCAGATTATTAGTCA
This sequence comes from Catharus ustulatus, assembly GCF_009819885.2. NCBI lineage: Eukaryota > Metazoa > Chordata > Aves > Passeriformes > Turdidae > Catharus > Catharus ustulatus. The sequence goes on along the minus strand of NC_046221.1, from coordinate 16,271,928 downwards.
GAAATTGGTTGAAAGTGTATGTTTCCAAATGAACAGCACACAATTACAAATGTTTTGTTGCTTGACATGTGCTGGGGTATGATTTGTAGTTAGCCTTTAATGATACACTAAACTTCAGTATGATCAGCTTAGTATTTCATGTGCCAATTAACATGATGACAATTATGGGTTACTTTTTTCCTAGAATGTTTGAAACTTGAAAATTCAAAATTACACCCTGATTTATGGTTTGATCCTGATTAAAGCTGTGTATGTCTGCAGTGTCATTACTGGATTATTTAATCACTAGATCTCAACAAAAACTGCTCTTTTCCATGAAACCCAATCGGTAAAGCACATTAAAATTGAAAATACTTTATGAAGATGATATCCATAGTAAATGTAAAGCAGTACTCAAGGCTATGCCATACATAATCCCTAGCATTTATAGTTGGCAGGACTGAGGTATTTTTAAACTCTTACTATCAAAATAACTGAGGCAGTTATGTTTGTGAATAACTGAAATCACTGGAATTACCTTGTGCAGGTTGTGATGGCCCAGATTTAATTTCCAACAAAGACTGTTTACCCCCCAATAAGCATCATGTTCTTTATGAAGAGTTACACTGTACCTGAGCCACTGGGGCAGAAAAAGGTCAGTGGCTCTAAGGTTCAAAATCTCCTCCTCTGGGGAGCAATGATTTCATGCTAGTGGTCTATGAAACAGAGTGAAGGAGAAAGGCAGCAAGACCGAAATCAGAGGGAAAGCAACCTAAAATTGAAGGAGAGAGCACAAAGTGCCGACTTAGCATTAACATTCTCTGTCCTGCCATTTGCTACACTTGGCAAATCTCAAAATACCTTCAATTCCAGCATTGATAGAATATCACTTAGTTGGCATCTAATTAAATAGTATAACTTTGCAAATACATGAAAGCAATGTAGCAAACTAGATGAAAGCAATGTTTTCCCTAGGAATTTATATAGCCACGTTAACATGGCATACAAATATTTCCTCTTCATACACTTACTGTCTTAATTTTCCTAAGAGACAAGGAATTAATCCAAGCCTTATTTAGTAGACAAGAAATAGAATAAGCCTGAAGACGTACATGAGAGAATACACAGAGGGAAAAACTGGTCTTAAGGAGTCGATAAAGACAGAAAATCCCTGACCACAAGGTATGCATGTGCAACTCTAAATGGCCCACTGAGGTACCAGTGTTTTTTAAAAACAAATCCAAGACAGCTCTAACTTTAGACTACTCAATGTCTCCATAGGAATAAGAAAGACCTTTTTTACACCCCTGATATCTCCGAGTGGTTCAGGTGGATCAAGAAAGCATGAAGCCCTTTTCTCTGTAGCATGGGAAAGAACTATCTCACCATACTGGAGATGTTATGTCAGAGTGAATCTGTACATTTAGGTTTCACTATTGTATTGAAGGCACACTTAAGTTACAGAAAATGCCCATAATGAGTTAATCATCCTTGGTTTGCTGTCAAGGTTTTGTATGGTCTGGTTTTTGTTAGTGGGCAGCGCCACAGAGGTGGCTTCTGTGAGAAGCTGACAGAAGTTTTCACCATGTTCAGGAGAGACAATCCCTGATGGTTCTGAAGATGGATGTGTTGCTGGCCAAGGCGGGGACAATTAGAAATGGTGGTAACGCCTCTGTGCTAACATATGCAATAAGAAATCTAAACAAAGGTTGTGGTGCAGTTTTAATTCCAGCCAGAGAAGAGCAGAAGCAAGAAAACATGTGAGGACAACTATGCAGACACCAAGGTCAGTGGAGAAGAAGGGAGAGGAGGTGCTCCAGGTCCTGGACTCAAGATTCCCCTGCAAGCCATGGCGAGCACCAGGGTGAAGCAGCTGTGCCCCTGCAGTCCATGGGGATCCACAGGGGATGCAGAGATCCACCCACAGCCCATGGGATCCACAGGGGGATGCACAGATCCACTCACAGCCCTTGGGGATTCATGGGGGATGCAGAGATTCACCCACAGCCCATGGGATCCACGGGGGATGCAGAGATCCACCCACAGCCCCTGGGGATCCATGGGGGATGCACAGATCCACCCACAGCCCCTGGGGATCCATAGGGGATGCAGAGATCCACCCACAACCTCTGGAAGAGTCCATACCGGAGCAGGTGGATGCTTGGAGGAGGCTGTGATCCAGTGGGAGACCTGTGAAAAGAGAGGCCCCTCTTCTGAGGCTGGAGCTGCCTGTCCTTGAACAACTGCACCCCATGGAAGAGTGACCACACTGAGGCAGTATGACGAGGGACTGTTGCCTGTGGGATGGATTCACGTTGCAGCAATTCACAAAGAGCTGTTGCTCATGAAATGGTCTCACACTGGAGAAGTTCATGGAGAACTGTCTGCCATGGTAAGGACCCCACGGTGCAGCAAGGGAACAGCTCCTCTCCCTGAGCAGCAGGAGAGGCCTCGGGTGATGAAGTGAGCATAATCCCCATTCCTCATCTCCTTGTGCCACTGGTGTAGGAGATAGAGCTGGGAAGGAGGGAGGAGTGGGAGGAAGGTGTTTTTAAGGGCTTATTTTACTTCTCATTTTCCTGCTCTAATTTTGTTGGCAATAAATTCACTTTGTATCTCTAAGTAGTGCCTGTTTTGTCCTTGGTGGTATTTGGTGAACGATCTCTCCTGGTCATTACCTCAACCCATGAACTGTTTCTTAAATTTTCTCTCCTCTGTCCAACTGTAGCGAGGACTGAGTGAACAGCTTTCATGAAGACCTGGCACCTGGCCCAAGTCAACCCATGACACTTGCACAGAAAGTAAGCCTTATTCTTTGCGTGCTCTCAAATCTTATTTACTCAGCCCCTAACTGGTTATTCTGCAGTGACTGTGCACCAGGTGGAGAGTATGTGCATGTTAAACACTTACATGGTGCAGCTCTCAATGTAACTTATGTTTGAAGTGAACTTCACTGACACCTGCAAGGTGAGCACTGTGTTAGAGAAAACCACCTGTGGTTAACAGAACACTGCTGTGCAAACAGTGCCATGTGGAAGTCTAAAGGAATAGTGCACACCTACGGTGCTCTCTTCTTCCCATGCTTCAAAGAGGAGGAAAACAGTTAAAATAGAGAAAATGGGGAAAAAGGATTGGTTTTAGTTTGGGATTTTTAAAGTGCTTAGGGCAACACAGAAGAATAAAAATAGAAAATACGAGTAAAACCTGTATTTCATACCAGGGAATGACAGTGAATAAGTATGCAGCACAGCTAATATTAGAACACTACAAATGAACTTCAGGAGAATTAGCTGGAGAAAGGATACAACCTAGACTTCCAGAAAAAAAAAAAAGAAGGAAAGCTAATATAAGCAGTAACAAAACCTGCTGGTAGGAAACACTGGAAGGCATTTTTGCTGGATCTTAAAAGCATAATTTTTATTAAATCTTATTGTATCAGTTTCCATGCTTCAGAAAGATTTTATAACTATCACATCCCATCCTTCTTAATTCTTACAATGTTTTCACACTGCAGAGGTTGGTTTGGGTAGCTATGACTTTCTGTTCTTAAAAGGAAAACAGTGCAAGACATTAACAAAAAAAATTGTTTTAAACACTCCCTCACATGTTCTGCCACAGAACTTCTGGTCCAAGGAGGAAGAACACTGTAGAAAAACAGTTTAAAATTACATTATCCTTGGATGTCTTGGATTTATCAGACTATTACTGAGCAGCTTATGAGACCTTTCATTAGTTTCAGTATCATAGACAAAAAATGTTTCACTTTGGTTAAGTAAATACTGCACAAGCTTTCTATGACAAGAAAAATCTGGGTATGAGCCTAGATTTCAGTACTAAAAGTTCTCTTTGAACTGCTGTACCAGTTTGGTCACCAGGCTGGTACACTGCCCCCTTGGTAACAATGAAATTACAAACTATTTATCTTAGAAGGATTGATTTTCTTATTTTATGTCCAGTACATTTTGGCTGGATTTCTGCTACTCTTTGGAGGTTTCCCAGCAGAAACTTTAAATCAATTACCACTGATCCAAAAAAAAGCCTCTGTCTGGACTTTAACCTAAACCAAAGTTTTTTCACATTCCAAAGCACTGATTTATTCACAAGTTTCTAGTAATAGTCAAACACTTCACACCTCTGATTAAATAAGCTTATCTGCTTTATTTTTCGTTTTTAAAGTTTGTTAGTACACCCACCTCTAGAGATTTCTGATATACACCTAATTTCTACAGTTTTTAAGAGACTAAACTGTCAACAAGACAATTTGATCCTTTTGGGATCTGGTCTTCAGTTTTTTATTATTATTTTTAACAAAGTGGGCTGATAGACGAGTTGATGACAGGAACAGGACTTCCTCACAAAAATCTAGATGAAAAGTTGCAAGTGCTTATTACTAATCACATTAGCAGTTCTGATGTAGAAACTGAAAGACCCTAGACACATCAAATGTCTGAAATCCTGACAAAGAAGTTAACACTAGATAATCAGTTAAATTTCTACCAAAAAATACAAAATAAAAATATATTTTTAAAAACCCACAAAAGAAGTATTTACCACAGGACAACCCATTCAACAGACCTTGAATAGAAGGACAAAATGATTATTTATGTACACCAGCTGTCTACTTCTTAGTAAATAACATACTAGCTACAACTATAACCAATATTTTTAGTTGAACCATCACATAGGATCCGTATTTCACAACAGCATTATTGCATCCACTTGGTCCTAACTTGCATTCTTCTATAAAAAAGGCTACACCATCTAAAGCTATGCCTAAATAAATAGGAGGTGCATTTTTCACTTAATTGAAGGCAAAAGTAAGAACAGGTATGTATGAGTGAACACACATGGAAAAACAACTTTGTCTTTACTTAGAGAAGAAACATGGAAGGTTGGGGGATTTAGCTATTATTTCAAAAGGAATCCATTTTTATTTTGCTTATTTTTGCCCAGTTATTACCTGATGTACTGCATTTTTATACTACAAAAGCAGAAATAAGTCAAAAGGCTCAACACACACAGAATGACCAGAAAATACCTGAATCTCAAAAAGAGAAGCAATCATTTGCTCAATGCCTGGCTGCTAGCTACCTTTTTTCCTAATGTTTTCATGGAAACAATATCAGCCTAATCAAGTAAAAATCCTGTACTATTTTCTATAAAACCTCAATTACCTTATTTTGATTAATCTGATCACTGTTCCCATGGAAATTAAATTTAAATGCAGCTGACTGCCTCCAGCTAAGAGTGATCTCTTTACTTACAGATTTCAGTTGCTGGCAATTGAGCAAGTCTCAAAAAATCACTTTGGCTTCAAAAGCAACACTTTATGTGGCATTTCATGAGGAGTAACACCTTGCATTACACTTTTTAAAAATGTAAAAATTTTGATGGAAGCAAAATGACTCATTGCTCAGTGGTAATTACTCCAAATACGAATGCAAACCATTGTCAGTCATCAAGAGGCTTTCTTATAGAGCATTATTTTCCCAATAAATTTCACCTTTAGGTAAGTAGAAGGCATGTGGAAAGTTTGCATTTTGGTATATTAATTATATATATTAATTATATTATATATTAATTATATAATATATTATAATTAATTAAACCATTACTTACAAATACTTTGGATGAGTACTGAAATTCTAGTATTCCTCCATATATATTCTGCACATAAAACCCAAGCAAGAAGCTTCAAAAATTAGAGATCAACCTTATACTCCAGAAAATGAGAAAAAGAATGAGAAAACAAAAAGTGTTTAATTTCTTCCATGCAGCTCTAAGACATCTTTGTGCTGATTCAGTATCCTAATACTGTCACACACACCCCACTACCTACTGCTAGGTAGCTCTTTAGGGCTGAAAACTGTATTGTGTCTCTGATGATCTGGACTTAAAGAATGACAAATAACTTCCACCTATTATCTAATCCACTGTTATTAATTACTTCAACTACAGTAAATTCCTTCTCCTCTTGCCAGAAATAGCAAGTTTCCACACCAGCACAACAGACCACATATGTGCACTGTTTGGACAGTCTGTGTTACAAGAGTGATCACTTTATTTCTGCCATGAGGAGGCTTTGCTTGCTTTCTCTGACTGACAGATGTAAACATACAAAGCAACCTTGGTTGTTCTCCTTTAAAGTATGAAGAACAATTAAATTTCATTGGCCATGAATTGTTACTGGCTATCAACCACCTCCTCCGCGCTCACACTGCCTCCTGACCTCCAGGTGGTAAATCCTTACTCACACTGCCTTTTCCTTCATTTTTCCTATCTCCAAGGAAAACAGCACTGCAGACCTCCACATGAATTTAGAGAGCTACAGCCTATTCCCTTTACTGGGGAGGCAAAACTTTTTAAAAATAAGTACGTTGAGAACTCAGCATCTTAAGAATCTTAAGGACTTCAAATATCAAAGAAGCATTTTTCTGATTGAGCTATCAGTTTCAACGATTCCATCCACTCCAAGGTAGTCCATACATCTCTCCAACTCTCTTGTGTTTTCCCCCCAAATCACAACCCTCTCACTCTCAGATAAACTGAGGTTAGGTACAAAACTCCAGTCCCACTTTCTCTTCTCTTCTTCTGCATTTTCCAGGTTGGCAGTTTTTGAGTAATGGAGCTCCTCTGAGCTCCTGAGGTGGCTGGTTTTATCTGCCCTGAAATCAGAAACCACCTCACCATTGCCTTAACAGGTGCAAATATATTAGCCACCCAAATCCCCTTGCTAACAAACCCTGCTCTCTTCCTCCTCTGTATGATTAACAGAAAAAAAAAGGTATTGAGACATGCAGAAAAGAGACAAATTGAACCATAAATTTTGAAGATTCAATAAATACTAATTCTAGAGAAAGTATATATGAAGACTAAAGTAATGGGAAAATAAATAAGTTTTGTATGTCCAGCAAAAAGTATTTCAAAGTCAGTTTCAAACATGAAGAGTAGAAGTAGTCAACATATTCCATCATCAGCCTTTCATGCATAAAGCCAACACTATCTCAGTATGATCACCAACCTTCATTTTTCACTATGTCATACTCAGGTCTTACATTACCTAATAGGTTCTCAGCCACCATCCGCTTTTCAGGCACACTCAGAGATGTCATTCCCTCCATCTATGGATCATCCCTACCAAAACCACAGAACAATACGTTCAGAACAATCAGTTGTAACTCTGAACTGATACAGTCGGAGTCCATTTTCTCTACATTCTTACGGGAGGAAGATCCAAATCTTTGCGCCTGGGAAGGAGCATGCACTGTTTGGATGCACGGCACGGAAGGTGAATGCACATGATCTGGGCAGCAAACTCCTGATGTTGGCTGCAGAACAGCAGACATTTCACAGGGTAGGGAAAGCTGCACCATGTGAGCTTTCACAAATGCCAAAACAACCTGCACATCCCTTCCCACTGACAGTTCAGACTGAAGATTTAGCATATCATCTGCAGATAATATATTTTATCACTAAGGAAATGTCAAATCAATCCCTTCTGCTTTGCCTTAGTCAACTCAGTTTTTGTACATACTATCTTTTTCTTATTGCCAAAAATATAACCACAGTATACTGAACCATCTACATTTATATATTGAAAAATCTGAGTATTCACAATGAAAATTTCCAATGCTTCTATACCATAATGACTATAAAATTTGGGCTATATAATCATGTAATTCAACTTACATGCCAAAGAAATTTCACCAGGATATACTTGACTAGTTTATTTTTTTATATGTTTTTAGCAATTTGCATGGTCAAACTCTAGCACATAGAAAATATACTTTCTTAGAACTTCAAGTCAAATCATATCCAGGTGAAACTAGGAAAATTACCACAAATTAAGGTTTTGCAGGGCCAGCTACCAAACTACTATGAAGTTATAATAAAATCAGACTTGATTCACCAAATATTCTTCTTCACAGTAGTTTCTTTTTTCCTAGGGCAACATGTATCTTTTTGAATGCACAAACTCTTTCCTATCTAGGGAAAGTGCAACAGCAGTTGCTGTGGCTTCTTTTTCATAATGGAAAGTACAGTACTGAGTTGGCCAAAAACAAATTGCAATTGGTTATGAAATACTTTGGTAGCTGTGCAACAGAAAAATTTACTCAATTCTTGAGCATTACATCCACAACCAGAAATGTTTAAGGCAACAGTGTGAGTGGAAGTTTCATCCTGGAGCTAAACAGACAAACACTAAAACGTGTCTGGTGCACTAACAGCAAGCAAACACACATGGAAATTCTTGCTGCTCCTCTAAAAATAATCCAAAGGAGTAGTTAGAGCACATCTTTATTTATCCTTTCTAAAAAATATCCAAGCTGAGCATGTGTACTGTTTCAGGTATTAGCTATGTCAATGCTTGTAATTACCCTGAAGGATCTTCCCCTCGTGATTCTATCCTATAAATCCCTACAGAATTAATGGGGTCTCTGCTATATAAAAAGGAATGAGATGGTTGAAGATTTTTGGTAGAATTTGAGAGTCATGTAAAAAGACAGTAGGAAGTAACAAATTGAGGGAAGCAGAAACAAATTTTAAACACTAGCCAGAACCAATTTTCCCTTCCAAACTGTCAACAACAGTTGTGGGCTCCCTCTTCTTTATTTTACTTGGTAAACTAAAATCTAATCAACAGATTCCTTTGTGAAGAAAAGGGACAGCAAGAACAGTTGCATCAGTGTTTGCTGGTTTTACTAACTACAATAGGAATGTACTGTAGGGAACAATCCAGTATTTGCAGGGGAATGGATTGGATGATCTAATACAACTTTTCCATTTCTGACTTCTTAGAACAGCCTAGGCACATCCAAGTTCTCAAAGAGATTTCTGTCCAACAATACTGAATGAAGAGAACTCCAAGACAAGGTTTGGGGTGCTATTTTAAAATTTTTCTTTTTTTCTTTTCAGTATTACAAGAGCCAGAATAGTAAACCATATACTATAGTATACAACCATGAAGAAAAAGCTATAGTAATTAAATACCTATTAAATTGAGTATCTGTAGAAAAAGTAGAGTTTTTTTCATACATAAGTCTTTCAATAATTTTGGAGCATTTTATCAATTTCATAACTTAGGAAAAAAGCTTTTTTTATAATATCTGAAATTATTAAGCAGTAATATTGGTGTAAATATTTTTATTAAGCAATGTGTTAATATAGAGACATACCAGTGCTAATTGGTAATATACCCATGCTCATTTCTTTCCTATACTGCCACATACCAGGATTGCAACATCCTTGGCTCAAAGCTAGTGCACATATTTCCTTTCTTTTTCTTTTTTTATTATAAAATAAGTGTCATCATTCTCTGTCTGTGGAATTAAAACCATTTGTCTTTACAAGTACAGTTGACTTTAAGAAGTTACTGCTAGGGAAAACAGTCTTTTGAATAAGACACCAGAACTCAGAAAGAAAGATTTTGCACTCCCAAAGTCTTGTAACAGGGAAAAACTATGGTAGACAGGGCTCAGTCTTCTGCTCTGTCAGGTCTCTTCAAAAAGGCTACGGACTGTCTTCTCTGAAACTTGAGAGGATACTGAACATTCCTTCTAAAAATGCATTAAAGGTCAAACAAATACCGTGAGTTTCAAGTACAGTTAAGCCCATCTTGAGGCAGGTATATGTACTAGATAACATTTCAAAAGCTCTTCATACCCTTCGTTACATACATACATAACTCCACAGAAATCAAAGGTGAGGTTTGATAGCCTGTGACATGCACAGGTCAGACCAAATGCTCTTAACGGTCTCAATTCTTGTAATTAAAAAACTTAGTGTCTCAAATAAAATTAATATCTTGTATTAAAGAAGGGCAACTACTGAACACTAAAATGTAGTTTCCAGATTGCAAGAATGACATGAATTTTAAGAGTGTGAGGCTTAAAGAGGACATTAAAAGAAGCATCAACAGGGTCAAAGTTACAAGTATGTTTAATATTTGGACCGATAAAGCACAAGATAAATAATGAAGATGGTTAGAATATTTCAGTGCCTTCTTGTGATAATTGCAATAAAGTGACCATTCACTGATCCCCTTTCTCATCTTTCTTTTCTGTTACAGTCAGAAAGTCCAATCCCCCCTGCAATAACAAACAACATGGTAACCAGGGTATGCAACCAGGCAAGCTGCTAGGAAAGCCAAGTGCTCCAAAGTGAGAGCACACTCCAAGTGAGTAAAGCAGTTAACTGCTGTCTTCTTTTGGAATGAGGGGCAAAAGGCAGTAAGTGAAGGAGTTTGAAAGGTTTAGTTTTGCCTCAATAAAAAACTAGAGCAAATGTTGAAGTGTCAATGTTTCACAGATCCACACTCATTTTCTAGCCAGTCTTCTTTAATTCCCAAACCAGAAAGAAAACTAATTTAGCAGCTGACCTAACATTTTGCTTAGATGCACACCACTGTCAGCCTACATCAGAAAGATGGCTGGTATTCCTCTTACAGTGATCTGAGCCACCTGCACAGACAGCTGCAGCAAAGCCGCAAGGAGTCTGGGAGTCACGGCACTTCAGAAACGCTGATGAAATTCTTTAGGAAAGCAAGTATTCCCAAGCACTGTTCCACTGTTTGTTGCTTTTGTGTATCAAATGCCAGAGAGCATTTATGTTTATTTTTATATGTAAATTCTCAGATATTTTGAAGAGTATCACCAAGCACTTAACCAAGTAGTAACATTATTACATCTTTTTCCAGAATAAAATAGCTGAAAAAAATGGGAAAATGTGATTTTTACAAACCTACTTAGAAATAATCCCAGTTTTAAGCTTTCTGTAGATCAGTAATTGACAAGGGTAACAAATTCTGCACGAGTCTGGATATATTCATGGCATGGGTTACTACAATCTACTGACTCATTTCAGACCTCAGAATTTCCTTCCAGCTTGAATTAGCTCTGTACTGGGACTGAAGACATACTTACCATTTTGTAGGAGTGGAATATTTTTAACCAGCTGATTGGTCCCATTTTTCAGCTCTACACAATTTTAAGATTATTGGGATAGCTCTGTGTACTCCCATAGCACGCTTTGATTCCTTGTTGCTGATCATTTTTGTAGCATAATATTTTACTCAAGTATTCATCCAGCTTATTTTAGGCTGTACTTCAGTCCAGCATATTTATGAGCAAAACACAATATTAAATGGAGACAAGCCAATAAAAGAAACAGCTTACTAGAATTTCAGTTGACTTTGTTAAAGGAAATTATTTTAAATTAATGTGGCTACTGAACTCTTGCCATACTTGACCTCAGAAAATATATTCCTTCTAATTTTTGCTGTGAACGTTTATTTATTTAAGCTAAACTCCAGGTCTTGAATGGTGACCATAAAGAAGTGTCAGATTTCCTGCTACTATTTCGTATGCTTTTATTCTAAACAGGGGCAAACAACACATGTTTGTTGCATTAGCATTACACTGCCAAAACATCACTCTTAAATGAAATCATCTATGTATTTTTGGTAAAATCTTATTTAACAACTTCCACCCTGCCAGAAACAGAGTTTAAACAAGGCTGTTTTGTTTTCACTGAGCAACAGTTTGGTCACTGGTTTACTAGATGGCGCTCAAAACATTTTTCCATATGCTCTTCTCAAAGAGAATCTGACTTAAATGTGGTTTACCTTCACCAGTGAATGAAGGCTTTTTTCACCAAACATATCCCAGAGGAAGGTCAGGTCTTCCTGGCTGTCCACATGTGGCTGCAGCTGGGCTGGCAATGCAGCCAGCAGCTCGTACAGACCTATAAAATGAAAATAAAACACAAAGTGTGATCTAGGGTGATCTCATTAATTTCACTTAACAGTTCTGTGTAATTGGCTGCCTGGAGCATGTCATTTTAACTGAAGAGGGAGTCTGGAGTATCCAGCACAACATTAACTTGTAGAACCAAAAGGAACATTTAGAAAAAATTACTAAGAAGCAAGTATTAACAGTGTACTTTTTACCTTGTCATAGTTGTCAAACTTCTACATCCCTATATATTTATACAAGGTTATTCAGAAAATTCATAAAGGTTTTGAGTAAAGGACAAACCCAGAAAAAAACATACATTCCTTTGCTTAATCGTTATTCCATTTCCCTTGATGTTAGCCAAAGAGTGAAATGAGTCATGAATAGGAAAAACTTCCTTAAAAGAACAGAAACTGGATAGGGTGGTCCATTAAAGAAAGGTTCGTGGTTTTTCTAAATATTTCTTGCTAATATATTGCTTAATATTTTTTTCAATCCTGTGTTCAGCAAGGATCCACAGCAATACAAAAGCAGCTTCTCTGTTTTGCAGGATTCCACTTTTAAAAACAAAACCAACACAGTTTTCCCAGACACACATGCACACAGAAATATTTCAGTAACATTTTTAATTTGCAGGTATTTGAGATTCTCTCTAGGGCTAAAGCAATTGCTGTTCTCAGTTATTTGTGGCACACCTCAGCAGCGGTCTCCGAGGGGCAGACAGTAGCACACTGTTCCACAGTAGCGTACAGCATAAAATATCCATCGTGCACACAGGCCATCGATGTGCTGTCCAAGAAATGTAGCAACAGTGTTTGCAGCAGTCCTCTTTAGGGAGGTAACCTGGCATGAGTTGATATCAATTCATAGCACATGTTTAATTTTCCAGTGGGATTACTTGGGGTAAAAAGGACAAAATGCCTTTTTCTCCCGTCTGCTGTCTACAAAAACACCAACAGTCTCCTGGGATCCAAGATACACGGTCCTGTTATTATTTTTAGTCTGAGCAAGTGCTGCTGTTCATCACAAGAACAGATTTACAACATATTCTACTGTTAAAAGAACATTGTTGTAAATTACTGGATATCTATTGTTATTATGCTTATTATCTCCCTAAAACTTATGATTTAGAATATTTAGACTATTTATTAGAAAACATAATTCCACAACCTTTTCAGGTAGTATATATCCCTTTCAACATTACATATAGCACCTTTGGGTTCTGATTATTTATATTTTCATCTTTTTACTGCCTCTTGGTAAAATATTCTGGGAGAAAACCTTCTTTCCAGATACATTCTTTTTGTGCTCCAAGCATTTTTTGGTGCTTCACATCAATTTCTCTTAGAATCCTGCTTTTATTTAAATCTGTTCTTGTTTCTGCTTCAGAAATACCGCAAAAGAAGACACAACTCAATCCACTACAATTTTGCAGACAGAAAAAAAAACCAATGACCATCAAGCTTTTCCTAGCAAGATACAATCATTAATCGACCTGACAGCCAGAGATCTGAACGGGACTTGTGGCTGCAACTACCCAGCTTATTAGAACTTCAAAACTTAGCAAAAATGGTTGTTTTATCACACAATTTATGAAAACAGTTTAACTTAGAAAATGAAAAAAATTATTTTGTTTTAAAATTTATTTAGAAAATTTTAAAAATTTTTTACACTTGGCCACTTTTGTTACTATAAACATATTTACCTCAGCATAACCTGAAGGTTGTCAGAAAATGGAATAGAAATTTTCAGTGTAAGCTTGCACTGTGGCATAACTGCTTAGGGACAATTCCTCCAAGTCATTCACAAGAAGGAAAACAGTAACTTCAGCCACTTCCTTCAAATAAAAGGTGTGTAACAGAGTAAGCTTTCTTTTCCTTGATCCATCAGATCTGCTTAAATTCCAGATGTAATCAACTATAAAACTATTCTCTCCTTGTAACTTGCTCCTCAACGCTTTGATAATCAAATCCCTAGTGAAAAATAAAATGAAAGTTAGTATTTCCTGATGGATTAACTGTTAGTGACACAGGGGGAGACTGAATCTGCCCATAATGAGAGTTTGGTTTTACACACAAAAATCCCAGAGAAAAACCCCACCTGCCAGCACTCCAGGAGTGCTGAATCCTGCAGGTGCTTACACATATGAAGGTTTCACATCCAGCTCAAAAGTTTCTGTTAGCTTTACTAATTTATACAGCCCTGAATTGCCCCTTCCAGGGAAACAGGTGTCCATGTTCCTAGTGTGCTATTCCAGCTTCAACAGCAATGCACCCAGTCTGAGCAACTCCCCTGGGAAGTGGAGACAGTTAGACAGGTGCTGACTGATTTTATCCAATATCAAAGCCATGCCTCTAGTTCTTCCCTGCTTTGGCTCTAGAGTCCCGTGTTTATAGCTTTCAGTCAGAAGGAAATGAGAATCCAGCCCTTCTCCACAGCAATGGAAACTGAGGACCGTGCCATGCAGCGTGCTGGAGAACACCACGCTCTTGCTCTTCAGACTCCTCCCAAAATTGAACACTATGTAGCCAGGAATTTAAAAAACAACTCCATCGAGGAGCCAAGTAAAAATCTGGCAGGAGGAGGACTGGGGAGAACAGAAGACAAAGATCTAGGCCTGTCTAAAGTTAAATTTGTGTGATTACAGATCACCTGACTCAGCTCCAGAAGGCAATGGCAGAAGAAGGTGCTAGCATCTGTAAAGGTTTACCTTTTCTCTTGTTCCTTCTTGTTCCATCTGTTGTGCATGCTACCACAGAATCAAGATTTTTCAGATGGACATTCCGATTTTTATATATTAAGAAATAAAGTATATGGATCTTCTACACACATCTCCAAGTAAAATATGATTTTTCTTTGTGTCTAAATTATATGAAATGTGTTGATGTTATTCATTGCACTGTGAAACAGTGAAAATTGTGGCTGGCATGTGACTTTACCAGCCCATGGCATATTAAAAGAAACTGCTTTTGTGATATGGACAGGAATACAATAATTTGTCACGTTAGTCTAAACTGGTAACGAAGTTGACACCAATATATTGGCAGCTACACACTGGCCTAATTTTACTTACCAAATCTGAACAATTGTCACATGCATCTTTCCTACATGTGAAGGGCAGTAGCTCAAATTCCTGCAACCCTATAAGATCTCACTGTACAGAGATGCTCCCACGCAGCCATAGAAATAATCTGAATTTCATAGTAGAGTCAACTTCAGTTCAACTTCAAATCTCCTGCAAAACTTCTAAGTAGTATGTCACGTGGCCAGGGGCCATGGAAAAAAGTTCAAGTTTAACAATGGTTTAAGTACTGCCAGGTTGTTAAAACCAGATTTTTTTTAATTGTTCCAGTAGCAATTATGTAGTCTGAAGGGATGCCACACTGAACACTTTTGATTTGGTCTCAATTTTGATGTTTCTGTTGAAGTGCCACCTTCTTGAGTAATATGGCATGCATGGACCTCACATTTTTTTGGAAGGTGCCCACAATGTAAATAAACACAACCAAGAGCTTTTCAAAAAAATGTATCTAGAAGTTGTTAAAAAAAATAAAAGCTAAGAAAAAAATGCTTCTGTTTTTAATGCCTGATGTTGGCACTACTGTGTGGAATGTCTTGCAAAAAGTGTATAATAAAAGCAAAAAAAAATTTGCTTTTATTATAAGCTGTTGCCATTCTACTTAGGTTCTTGATGGTTTTTTTTTAGTCCAGTTTGCCTAAGTTTAACCAGCATTTATTTATATTCAAAAGAATCATGCACCCATTGGAATTTACTAGTACCAGAATACTTCAGGAGTCAAAATTCAGTAAACATGACTTACACAAGAAAAACTAATTTATTTTGATTTTTAAAAGTAGTTCATTTATTGCCAGAAGACCTGAGCATACAAATAAAAAACCTAATTATGTGATTAAACATGGAGATGTAAGACAATTATGCAATTTTAAGAGGGGAAGTAATTCCTACAGCTCAGGGGGAGGAACACTGAGACTCATCAAAATGTAATCACACCTTAAAGGGTAAAAGTTAAATTTCAACTTGTTCTTTCAACATACTTGAGCAGTTACTGTCTTCAGTGCATCTTCAGCTTTTTCTAAAGTTAATTAATACAATTTAGTTTTATTTAATCTGAAGACCAAAATGTAGAAAATGCTAATTCCAATTTTAAAACATGTACAGTAGATTTGCTCGTGCAATCAGATTTAAGAGTAAGAAGCAATGGAAACCTTTTAAATCAAAAACAACAGGACATAAAAGATTTTTCCAGTTTTAGAAAATTGCTTCCTTTGTAGTGTTATATTCTACAGAAGACTGCTTGTTCCTAGGAAGAGAATAAATGGCTAAGCAATTGATGAAATTGTTCCCGTACTGAACCACTCACACTGCAGATTCCAGATGCTCTACATTCTTGACATCAGAATGGAAAAATTTACTGTTAGTCTAGAGAAATTTAATATCACCATTCTTGTCATATCCTTCATAGCTTCATTATTAGGACAAGTCTGTGGAAGCTATAAACTAGTGCTAAATGATAAAAAATATGGTCTCTGCGTTCCATCACTCTTGCATATTACAAGAAAACACCAACTTTGTTTTGGTTAGCGTAAGAAAAGAAATGGAAACATGGATGTGGCTTTGCTTTCATATGCTAATTAATTTCCTGAATTAGCATCCTGAACAATGATGCCAGGCTTCGAATCTAGAATTTTTACAGCAACTGAGGGATAATAAACACTAAAGAACATATATCTAAAGGCCCAGAACAACACTGTAAAAATTTATTGTATTAATAAAATGGGACAAACCAACCTTTAAATTTTCCACTTTGTCAAAGGTAAAATAATCAGCACCATTTGCTGCCATTTACAACAAGCTAACATTTTTTCACATTTAAACTGCACTTTACAGTTCTACGAAGGCTCAGACATTTGCCTTACACACAAGCAAACAGCATTGCAGTAGAAGCACTCATTCTGACATCCTTGCTGTTGAATAACAAAATTGGTCACTAACACCACATACTGAAAATTATTTCATTCTGAAATATGAGATTTGTATTTACACGCAGGTTCAAATAAAAATATATGCAGTATGTCTGTATATTAGTATGGACACACTGCACTATCCTATCAGACTCCAGCTGTAAAAAGACCACTATGTGCTCAAATTTATGTGCTACAAATAATTCTTGTTTTATGTTCTCTTAAGTAATTCCACTGAATATATCTGAATATATGGGCTTGCTGACACTACAAAAACTTAGAGTAACAAATTTTCTCTGCAGAGCTAGATGGATTAATTCATTCCAGTAAGCACTTCTTTAAAATTTTGCAGTTTAGTGTTTCTACAAAAAAAAAAAGAAAAAAAAAAAGGTTTTTTTTGAAGTACAAAACACTGAATACCTACATAATCACAACATGTAAGTGATCCGCATCTTGGGAAAAATATCTGTTTTGATTTATTTGCTAATCCACAAAAAAAATAAAATGCTGAAATCCTTACAGATGGCAGAGCAATAGAAATGTTGTATATTTTTCCTAATAAAAATAATTTTTCAGTAAGTGTCCTCAAAGAACAAGACTGCATATTCATAAGGGCAATAGTATTTTAACTTAAAAGTCGTACCTAATTTTTATTCCTCCAAGCCATAGTAAATTTGTTAGCCCACCTTAAAACAATGTTATGACAGAAAATGTTGACCGAGTAATCATTTAAACCCATCGCTTTTAAAAAATATTATTTCCTTAAAAATGGAAAAGTCTTTAGTTTTGGAACTTGGCTCCCGGAGCTAAGGAATATGCAGTTGTTTGAAACAGTTATTGGTCTTTTAGGATTTGTCTCAACATGTGTATTTCAGCTTTAACATACTACATACCATTAACGTTCTGATGGGAGTTAAAGAGGTGATCTCTATTTGCATCCATACAGGGCAAGACTTGCTGCAAAGTTCCTGCTTGTATGGCTCATCCAGGCTGTTTCAAAATCAAACCCCCTCAAAAACATAGTTGCTAGACACTGTGTCAACATGGATATTTTCAAAGTTCATAAAATGTACTTTTATGAGTATTCAAAAGTCCACCTATTATATGCAAGAATAACACGTACATAAAACTGATTTAAAGTGACCCATCAAGGACAAATTAACAAGCAGCTTGTGGAAAACTCATACAAAAATTTGATATTTAAAAAAACAAAACCAAAACACTGTCTCCTCCAATGAAGCCTGCATACTGTGGCACCTTGAATAACCTTGACTAATTGACTGGTCCTTTCCATAGACATCAGCTTGGCAAGTCTTCAGTATTTCTATCTAGATCTTCATCAGCCCTAGAGCAGGCAATAGCAAATACCTGGCAGGCAGTCTGGAAAGAACTCATTCCAGCACTAGGAAGGCACCGGGCACACTGGCCATGTTTTAACCCTTTAGTCACAGTTTACAAGGTTACAAGGGACTTTGCACTGGGGAGGGGCAGCAAGGACTACTAAACATAGCATTTTACATTTGCAAAAGGAAGACACAATATCTCTTTAAGAGCCTGAATAAAGACTTCTAACTATAGAAACCAACACTATTTTCAAATCAGCTGGGTCTAAGAATTATGGAAAAACTGTTTGATTATCTCAACTTCTCATGGTCAAGGTACATGCTGATCACGTATCTCATACAAGATATATTTGTCATGAGAGTAGAAGAAAAATTCCTACATTCCTAGGCAGTACCGATTCCTGAAATCAAGTCAGTATATCATTTCAGTGTTATTATTCACTGTAGAACCTAGTTTAGGATTTAACACTCAAAACAAGTTATACCATTACACAATCAGTCATATACATGCAGCCATATACACTTGATATAAAAGTTTATAGAAGAATATAGAAATATACACAAATTTAAAGAGTCAAGTATATTGACAGACTGAGAAAGTTGGGGCTGTTCAGCCTGGAGGAGTGTGTGTAGAGACCTCCAGCAAACTTCCAGTATCTGAAGGGGGCCTACAAGGAAGGTTGGAGAGGAACTCTTTGTCAGGAACTGTACTGATAGAAGGAGTAATGGTTCAAACTGAAAAAGGGGAAATTTAGGCTGGTGTATGGAAGAAATTCTTTGGGGTGAGATTGGTGAGGCACTGGAACAGGCTGCTCCCAGAAGCTGGGGCTGTCCCAGCCCTGGCAGCATTCAAGGCCAGGTTGGATGGGGCTCTGAGCAACCTGGTCTAGTGAAAGGTGTCCATGCTCACCGCACGGGGCTTGAAGTTAGATGACCTTTAAGGGTCACTTCAGCCCAAACCATTACATGATCTTATATCATTACCTTATTTTGAAAATAAGTTTAGGAAAGTAAACTATTTTAAATAATTAAATTATTTCATTGTTTATCTGTAAGACGAATATGTTGCTTTCTGGTATTCTTTGTGTGTGTTGGTTTTTTTCCTAAACCATTGTGTTATTAAAAAAACAACCAATTTTGAACCCCCGTATTTCACAACAGACAACTAACAGCTAGCAGGGAAGTTTCTTATTACCTCTTTGTAGCAATAAATTGCCTTTTGATTAAGAGGTTTAGTTCTTTTAAATCAGCCAGAATTTGATGTGATATTGGGCTGAGAACCACAGAACCTTCTATCTGACATTAAATGCACACAGTATTTGTGCAGAGCCAGCAGTACATTCTGCTGGCTAACCTGGATGCTTGAACAGCTACACTTGAGGGGGACAGTTTGACAGTCTGCTCTCAGCAAAGGACACCTGCCATCACTAGAACTGTCAACAACTTGTGTAACTACAGCTTTTAGTCCAACAAACAGAGCCATATATAACACAGTCTCTGCTCCAAACAGTATAGGCTACTGTACTTTCAAATTTACTAAAAACTATACATGGTTCACCAAAAAAAAAAAAAAAAAGGGTGGGGTTAAAATTGTTTCAGCAGCCAGTCCATTTGAATTTAAATGTGTCAAAAAACAGTATTAAAGAGTTTACTATCAGTAAATATACTTACACACATTTTCTGATTCCACACTACTGAATTGGTCTAGCATAATATAGAATATCAACATAAAACAGAACAGTTTAGAGAAATTTCATTTCACTTTGAACAGATTTTCCAAGCCACCATAAATGTGTTGATACCAAAATAAATACCCTTTCCAACACCAGCAAGTTGTATTTTTAAAAATTAAACCAGATTGCAATTAAAGCAAGCCATAATCTCATACTTTCCCAAATCTTGCAAATTAATGTTATCCTAAAAGCCACTTAATGCCTCTGGCAGATGGAGACAGGAGAATGCAAGGATAAAATATTGGCTTTATTTATTAATTCAGTATAAATTCTGCCTCAGCTGTCATATCCATTTTCATGAATATCTGGCCATACCTATGCATTTCAATGTGCTGAGGAATTAAAATAGCTTCAAAATTGTGAAGCCAAAGCATTTGCACACCACACTTGCTGCAGCACACCTATACCTAAAGTTGTAACCAAGAGCGTAAAGCAGGCGAGTGAAGGCTTTCCCTCTGCTCTGTTTCCAGCACAGGATGCCGGTGGGGAAGCAAAGGCACTTTGGAGCAGGAACCGATGACCCTGCAAGCCTTTGCCCTGGCAGCCTCCAACGGAAGAACAACTCCCAGAAAACTTTCCTTCATTGCTCTCCTAAATTCCCTTTCTCTTCATCTCGTAACAATGAGGCAGCCAGATCTTTGGCCACCATTTTATGTTGCTGTGTTCTTTAAACAGGCTGTAAAAATAGAACTCTCTGATTTTTATCTCCCTCCGAATCCTGAAAACTGGGTTGAAAGGCTAAAATTAAAACTTTTGCACTTCCACTATAGATGTTTCTGATATCCCCCTTTCAGTTTAGCCAACTACTCAGTTTTTTCTTCATATTGTTACTTTTTTTACTCCACCTTTTTATCCTTTTTTTTATCAAATCCTCTTAGAAAACACCATGTTGGAACTGACAAGATGATGAAAATGCATTACTATAATAGTAAATAAAGAGAAGACATCTATATGAAAACAATAAAAGCAAGATAGGTTCTTTTTATGTTCAGCTGACTGCAAAATTGTCTTTGAACTTCCCACTGCTTGCAGTGGTCTCTGACCATTGGGAAGTCAATCCATTGAACTATTCTAGCAAAATATCTCTGCCAGCATTCAGCATATCCACATCAACAGAATGCAGCTTCAGAGGTTGAGATTAATTCTAAAGAAACACAGAATACACTACTAAAAATGCATTTTGGAAAAATAACTAACAGTGAGAACAGATTTCACATATCTGTTTGGTATTATTACAAAACAGAGATGAAAACACAAAAACCAGGAATATTTTGAAGGCCACGAGAACTTAAAATTTGGGTAGTGACAAAGGTGGGGTTTTTTTAAAATTAAAAACCTAACATGTATTCAGTTTTGCAGTCCCATAATACCGAGAAAACTCCACTATTTGGCAGAATGCTCACTCCTTTATGTGCTCAAGGAGAAACAAACATAAGCCCTTGCACATTTTCTCTAATTTACAATATTCAAATCCAAGAACTGCTTCTGACTTTCACTGTATATAAGCAATCTCACACAGTTTTACTTGGTGCCTAAACTTGGCCCATAAATGTGATTTTCCTGCTGCCAACACATGAAACAAAAACAAGAAGTCTGCTTTGCACATTCATGCACTGGTTTCTGAGAACAAACAGAAAAGCATTTTTAAGCTTGTCAGTTAAGCAAGCTTGATACAGTGTTGGGAGGAAAGAAATCTGCAACAAGTTTACGATGTTTTTCACATTAGAACAACACTTAAAGCATAATGATGTCATCTTGGCTCCACCAAAGTCAGCAACAAAGCTGCCATCTACTACTGTGAAGCCAGAACTGCAATTTTACACCTTCCTAAATATACCAGATAAGTGAATGCCAGATCTCCAGATTTGCTTTACCTGCAAAAACGCAAGTCTTCTCGCTCAGTCTTCAAAAAATCTGTTTGATGGGCTTGCACACAGAGGGCAAGCAGACTTTAGCAACACAGAAACTGTTGAAAGCTTCTGACCCAGCCTGAAGCATGAGCTCAGCCTTCCATTCACGCTGGTTGGTTTAAGATAACTTTGACATGACAATGAAAGGACTATAAACCTTAGGGGTCACACAGATGTTATACACAATGAGCAGCTTTTCAATTATTATTATATAAAAATAGGTTTTCTATATGGCTAATGGAGCGTGTAAGAGAAAGAAGCATCTGCACGTAAGCCTTTGTCCTCTCTCTTTAGATTAGTGAGGAAAGATCAGTCTGGCAAGGAATAAGACTGATACAGTGACTTTCAATTTAATCTGAATAAATTAAAACAAACTTTTTTTTAAAATATTGAAAATAACGTGGCAATGATTTTGATTTATCATAGCTTAAAGCCTAGTAAATGCCCCTCAAAATAGATTTAAAGAGTCATGGCTTGTGTTCAGTAGAAGATACGGGTTAAAACATGGAAGGACAAAAGCAGGTATATGAAGAAAGCAGCTGCAAGCACCACTTCTAATAGAAGCTGTTGACAAAGTAAAAGCAAAGTAAAATGAACACAATCAGGTAAACGTTTAGTCACATCAAATACAGCCCATCATGAATGCTATCCTGTTATTGACAGTGATCTGATACTTCAGGCTATATAACAAAAAAATTCAATTAATGTTCCCATACTGGTGACTGAATGTCCAGTTGTCTGTGACATGTGACTTTTGATATTCACAGATGATGCATTTCTATTTACAAGTCCTCACTGAATTCTTTCATTTGCTTTTAAATCCAGGTTTACGTTTATTTCACTCAGTATCTAACAGACACAAAATAGGGTGCATTTTGTCTGATTGTACTTACAAAAGAAAGTTTTAGCAAACAGACTGAACAGGGTTACGTCCCTACCCTAAAGGTCCCACTAAGTGATTTACCAAGTCCTCACTGCCCCAGACTGAACAGTTTCAACTCGTCACATGTCACAATACCAATGTGTGCAGGCAGGGTTAGAGGAAGAACAGAGGTAGGAAACATTTTATGCACATCACTATTTTCTAATCTAAGAGTGAAAATAACAGTAGAAAAACAGGACTACAGTTAGAAACCACCTGTATCATAGGCAGGGTAGAAAGCACAGTTTGAAGTAACAATCCCAAAAATACTTCAGTGCATATCAAGCCCAACAGAAATTATTGTAAAGAAAGTGGATTTTTTAAAAAAAATTCTCTTTTCACTCCAAATGTAAATCTTTATTTAGAGAAACAACTTATAACTTGAGGTAGAAAAAAAAACCTTAATAATCAGTATTATTTAACAGAAAGATATTAACTATGTGTATCATGCTTTACTATAAATGTCATGGGACAATGCAGACACTTGAGTTTTAACACAGATCTTAATTATTAAAGGCATGTTTGCATCACCATATGAATTAAATAGCACAGTAAAACATGCTTAAAGGCATTCTAACCCACAACACTTCAAAATAGAATGATGTTCTATTTTTGAAGCCTTTTTCTTTATTCAGAAACTATGTCCATGGCTATTACTTTTGGACATATTAACAACCTTTAAAAATAAACAAGTAGTTATTTTTTTAAAAATTCAGGCAAGTTTTGAAAGGACACAAAAGGGTGCATGATAAAGAAAGCACAGGTCCAGGGTGAAAAATTAGCCCAGAGTAGACCCTGACATATCTTCCAAAACTCAGCTTTAGCATACTGAACAGGTTCAACTCACTTATTTCCATGAGGAGAGGGAGAGAAAAGAAAGGTATGCAGAGATAGGGTTTGGCAAAGTCATAGTCAAATCCCTTAAACACAGGAATAGGGAGACAAAAAAAGCATATAAAACCAAACAACTCTCCTTCCCCATGGCAACAAATAAACAAACGCACAACCTAATTGTAAAGATTAATATTGTCATCTAAGATAAGTTTTATGTGTGGGGAAAACAAAATCACTGCCCTGAACAGTCTACTAAAAATAAGAATTAAATGCAGTTCCTTATATACATACTTATACACATATTTTTGGATTCCTGACTTGAAGTCTCCCTCCTAATTTTCCAAATCCTGCTGTTACTTCTTGTGCATAAAACTATGTGGCACAGGGGTGGAAAGCAGGGATCTTTGTATATGATCTCAGCTGGATCATCCATTTTTAACAAACACTCTCAAGCAAAAGTACTAACAGTTATCCCAAACAAAGGGATAAAAATACTGTCAGAGAGGGAGAATGTCAGCATAACAAGATGAAATTTAACTTTTGAATATAACCTAATATTGCCACAAAGAAGGTGAAAACTATGGAAACTACATATCTGCAATCCCACTGCCAGCAGTCAGTGACAGGAACTGGGCTCTGACGTGGAAGGCAAGTGAAGGAACAGAACTTGAGACAGTATTTTTCTTCTCCTAATTTGTTATAGAGTTGTCAAAACTGAACAGTCTGTGTTCAGAAATAACTCCACTGATAACTGTAACTCACAGAGGGGATAGTCTAGACTGTTGCAAATATTAAGGCATGCATGATATCATCATCTTTTTTTCTTTTCTCCCTCCTCCTCCTTTTTCAAGTTAGCATTGTAGGAACCATGCTCAGAGGTGAATCCAAATTCTTCAGTTCCATCTATAATATATGTTTGGAGCTGTTCCTTTTAGGAGGTTGGGGATAGAGGGGAAGAAGGTGGTGGTGGTATTTTTCAAAATTAATATATTTTATCTGTGGTGTTTCATGTATCTAAATTAACTTCAGGGAGAAAAGGTTATGTTTTAAGTCTTAAACTAAAAATCTGGTGAGACCATAATTAATTATCTTCTTCCTTGAAATACAGACTTAACAAATAAGAAGTGGAGGAAACCCAGCCCCTCCTTGGCCTGCGTACCTGTGTCACTTCCAGATCCAGTTGATAACGCTGGCATGATTTAGTCTGCAGAGTGTCACACAGAAACCTCAAAGCAGCACTGCAGCCAGAAGGCAGAAATTTATTTCAGTTTAACTGCTTGCAGCCAAGTTGTCTACAAAGATTTATGTTATCTCCCAGCTTCTCCTAGAAAGAACAGAAACAGAATTCTACAATTAACATTATATTATATACATATATATATGTATTTATAACTGTATATTACTGCAGCTAATCAAATGCAATAATTATCATGAAATTAGCTTTTATTTAAGATTCTCAAAACCAAGTGCTAGGCATTTATTTATGACTGTTAAGATTTTTGTTTCCTCCAGGTGAAACAAGTTTTGTTTTCTTCAGTCTGGCCTATAATCCCATTCTGCATTAAGGATAATTTTAACACATTTCTCTTGTGTAAATTACACTCTTTAACTCCAGCATGACAGGCATTTTGGAAATAACGTCTGGGGTATTTTATTAAAACTGTGAATAATTGAGGTCATTCAAATTTTGCTACTACTTATCTCAGGAAAATAAAATTTCTTACTAGCACGGTAATTTATTCAGTGTTTCTATTTAACCTCCTTTCAATTGTTTTCAGGTCATTTAAGATTTTTATTTGTAATTTGGAAATATAATCTAAATTTTAACTGAAGTTGTAAAAAACTAGGACTGAAGCAAATACTTTTCTAAGGTAAACAGCAGTTTGATTTGTGGAGTTGATGGAGCCATTACCATGTAAGGAATTTTTCTGTGATTCATTACAACAAAGTCAGTGGTTTTTTAACACATACTTTGTAATAATTGTACAGGTCTACTGATAGTATATTTTGGGTCTTTCTTTTAACCACTTTCTGAGAAAAATGAAGAGTACATGTAGCAAAAAACTAAAACTAATTTCAAATATCAGTGAACAGATTTTTATTCAAGTATGTTAAAATATGAAACCGGAACGCAAACATACGAAATAAAATTCCAAGTTAAGACAGTAAATGTCTGCTTAGAGCCGGGCAGGGACTGATGTGTTTGCAGGGAGAAGGAAGGGAGAGCAGAAATAGAAGCTACCAGAAAATAAAGATTTTTTTCCAGATTTCAGTAAAAAAAAGGATCCTTGAAGAAAGAAAGCAGCATAGTTCTGCTTTAGCAAAAGAAAATAAACAAACAGAAGAGCATTTTGCTGCTGCTATTGCTGGTTTGTTTTTTGCTGTTTTTTTAAAACACATTCATATTAATCAGAATGACTTTTGAAGTCATGTTGGCTCTTAAAGTGCATATTTTGGACCCATTTTAACTTGGCAAGAGTCTTGTGGAAGAGTGATATACAGGTGCTGTAAACAGTGTATGCTGTTCAAAATTTTGTTTTTCACTGAAAAAATCTCCACATGGCTAAAAATATTGCAGCATATTGAGGGCCATCCACAAGATTTTGTTTAATAAGTTTTAAAGCAATTATTAGATATAAGTTAGTTGTTAAATTGTCCCAGGCATAAGCCTATAGTTTAAATAGTCTGGCAGCTTTTTTAAGTACAGGGGTTTTTTATGCCCCCTAGGCATTTACCCAGTGAATCTGGGTGGTTTGGTTAAGAAGGCAAATACAGCAGAAGTTGCCTCCCTGGACAACTTCTATGATGAAAAGAACTTAAAAGCTTATCTATTAAGATTGTTTAGAGGCTTAGGATTTATTTTTTTTAATATAAGTTTATGAAGAAAAGAAGTCTTCAGTTTAAAAAATCAGGTTAAAAAAAATTTGACATTCATCAAATCAGCACAAAAGTCCATTAACTTAAAGCATGGATAAGGAAATTAAGTATTCCAGAGTGAAAGCTCATCTTATGATGACAAGAGCTGTAAAACATCTATATGCAAAGCTAGCCAGGGTGCAGCTAAAAAAAGGGAAAAAAAGAAGACATCATAGCCAAGGACACATTGTACCAATTAAGAAGGAACATATTCACTTTACATTAATTCTGCTTGTTTTCTGTTTAACACATAAAGGAGGAGTCCTGTCCCAAACTCAGCGACCGTCCCCAGAGTGAGCACACAGCAGCCGTATGAAGGATGGAGGATTTTTACTTTAACTTGTGTAAGAAAGTGGTTACAACTAAATTATTGATCACTAATGAAACATCTTTGATTTATATGCATCTTGAAGTACTTTCATCTATTAAAAAGAAAAAAAAAAAGAACAAACAGAAAAAGCAAAACAAAACAAAACAAAACAAAAAGAAACCAAACAAGGCACGCTAATTATAAGCACATTACTATTAACCAGAAATTCAGGTTCCTTAAAAAGAGTTCACTGCAAAACGCAGAAAATCTTGTTGATCTAATACATGCTATGTATTTCAACTCCATCCATTTCTTTATTTTTCTTTATTTCACAGTAACTCATTCAGCACCAAAAAAATCAAGCTCCTCATTATTTAAGAAACTTATATACAGCATAAAGTTATTCCCCCCAGATCCTAAATATATATTAATGAAAAATAAATGACCTGATGAAATCCTTACCAGTAAAATGCTTAATATTTTGCTGGAATGGGATGGGGATTTTTTTTTTTCCTAACGTGCAAATTAAGCTACATTTTTGCAGTGATGATGCTATTTTCTTTGGCTCACTTTATTTAAAATGCTTTGGAAGTTTTTGCCGGAGCCCAGCCATAGGCATTGCTGACTGCTGTATGGAATCGATTTGCTGCAACACAGAAATACCAGCTGTTACAGTATGTCCTGAGAGGGATTACCGAATATTCCTAAATTGAAGTTCAATCCATCTTTCCATAAAAATTAGGAGCCAGGGCCAGGAACGTAACAGCAGTATCAAGTGCACCTGAGGCATTTACAATACCCAGCAGGACTGTTACAACCAGCCTTTAAAAAGGGCTTATTTTTGAAATTTCATTATTCCAGTTGTACCTTGCTTCTATAGATCGCACCGTATCGGGTTCTGCTGGCACCCGCCGTGTGGAAACAGCGGCGCCCGCGCGGCCCTCGGGCCCCTCACGGCTCCCGCCTGACCCCTGCCGGCCGCGGGGGGCGCCGCGCCCGCCTCGCTCCGCACACGCCGCGGGCTGGAGCGCCGCGTTCCCCACACGCCGCGGGCCGGAGCACCGCGCTCCCCACACCCCTCGCTCCCAACACGCCGCGGGCCGGAGCGCCGCGTTCTCCACACACCGCGGGCCGGAGCGCCTCGCTCCCCACACACCGCGGGCCGGAGCGCCTCGCTCCCCACACACCGCGGGCCGCGCCCGCCGCGTTCCCCACACACCGCGGGCCGGAGCGCCCCACACGCCGCGGGCCGGAGCACCGCGCTCCCCACACGCCTCGCTCCCCACACGCCGCGTTCCCCACACACCGCGGGCCGGAGCGCCTCGCTCCCCACACGCCGCGTTCCCCACACACCGCGGGCCGGTGCGCCGCGCTCCCCACACGCCGCGCTCCCCACACGCCGCGCTCCCCACACGCCGCGCTCCCCACACGCCGCGCTCCCCACACGCCGCGCTCCCCACACGCCGCGCTCCCCACACGCCGCGCTCCCCACACGCCGCGCTCCCCACACGCCGCGCTCCCCACACGCCGCGCTCCCCACACGCCGCGCTCCCCACACGCGCGTCCCTGCCTTCTGCTTTCAGCTATTTAAATAAAATCGCAAATAATGGATCCAAATGACATTACAATTTTAATTGTTTCTGCCTGTGTCTATCTGCGTAACGAACAGTTTCTTTATTTTAAGGCGTTCTGGTTGAACGGCAGGTATTTGGGGGGGAAAAATAAGCCTAGCCTGTAAAAAGGGCAGAAATGCTTCCCATTCTTCCAACAGCTTCCACACACTGCAGGGTCATCAATATAGACACAGATCTGACCACTTTCACCACCAATGTCATTACAGTGACATAACTCACCAGGGTGACACACACCCTGGTTACACAAGGCCAGGAGCGGGGCAGAAGCCTCCCAGAAGCACCATCCAAAACAGCAAAATTCTAGAACTACAGCTCTCCAAAAGAACCATTTTGCTGCATATCCTGCATGTAACAGAGGCCCCTTAGCAAAGGATGAGGAGATAAATCTTGTTCCAAATTCCTCACGGTGTCAATGAGATAACAACGGGCAGAGGTCGGGCAGATAAAGCAAGCAGGTGGAGGCAGCTGGAGAGTGCCAAGATGAACCGTTTTCCATGTAATTTCAGCTTTAGTAGTGTCTTTCTAGCATCCTCTATTGCTTTTGAATTGCAGTGACTCCATCAGTCATGCATACATTTTATTGCAGGAATTTTTCGAGAAAAGATGAGGTAGAAAAGCTGATTCAAATTTGTACTTATGGCAAGCATCAATGCAGCTGGAGACAGAACACATGAAGTCTTGGTTCCACCTCTGACTTCCCACACAAACCTCAATAAACTCCATAATATTTATTTCTGAAAGGATATTTTACAAGTTACTCAATATTTTCACACTTTATTGATTATAAATTGATTTTCTTCACATTTGAAAAGCCTGAAGACTTCTGATTATTTTATGACAGATAAAAACATAAAAAGTATGAACATAGCAATGCTAAAAATCAGGAGGTGGGCAGGCTGGGGATGGGACATATAAACCCAGGTTGTTTGACACAAGAAACATTCAACCTATTTTTCTAAAGGATGCTACAATTATGATGACTATAACCTTGATTTCCAGGACTAAACCAGAATGTCTGCAAATGGTATTCAAACTACCAGATAGAGATTTCATGTGGAGACAGGAAATTTGACAGCCAGTCAGTCTTGTATTCATTATGGGGCCTCAAGTAATTGAGTGACTACAGACGTGTATACAAGACTCCAAAACCCAGTGAGCACAGGAAATTGCCAAGGGAGGTTTTCTAGACTGGGAGAAGTAAATCTGTTTCAGTAGACAAAATCTGAATTGAAAATGGTGGTCGAATCCTTTGGAAGCTGTAATGTAATGGGATCTAGTGAATTCTTAAACTCTTCTGAAGAAGGTTTCACCTCCTTAATCACACGGTCTCCGACAGGCTACTGGAACCCGCTTGTGGCTCCTGACAGGCTTCCAAAGCTGCTCAGCCGCCCCTACAGGCAGTACATACTTGCTGGCAACAGGAACCTTCAAAAATTCTTCAATTGAACTACTACATAGAGGACGTGCACAAACATGATGGGTCTTCAAAGCTGCTACAGAAGCAAGAAGCTACCTCTGACTCACTCAGCTATGTGTGGAATGAAAATTAAAACAATCGCAAAAATCTCTCTGTGTGAAGTCCACTTAAAAACCCCAGAAATATTGATGGCAACTACCAAATGTTATTAACTAATACACCAACATAGAAAACATGGACTGTCCCAAATTGAAAAGGCTAACAGCTGCCTTTACTAACTTACTCATGGTCTTATGATCATATCAGTCTTCAGCCATAAGAAGAATTAAAGACTTCTGCATATTTTTCTGTTTTTCTTTTTTTTTTTTTTTTATTTTTTTAAATGCTCTATCAGTGTTCTCATTTTATTTAGGTTACACTATAGATATGTTAGAATGATCCTCACTTTGTGAAAAGACTTTGAGAACAGTAGGTAATAATTTGGGCACTCTTAGGCATCCACTGAAAATGTATAACTGCCTGACATTTAATTTATACATTTATGGTTATATCTTTAACAAACAGCTGCTTGGAAAAAAAAAACTTCTAAAATAATTTTATCTTGCAGTGTGACTTGTACTTCCATGGCTCAAATGTGACTGTGAAGTCAGTGCATCAGGAGAGAGATCTCTCTGGCTTTTACTTATGGGAAAATTTTTACAGATGGAAAAAAAAAGAGATTATCTAAATGATAAAATCCTTGACTACACGGAATAAAAAGAGAGAGCATTTAAGAAGCCATGTACTGAAAAGACATTAAGACAGTAGAAATTACTACCCCATCAGTCTGTGTGGTTATTTCCAGTTTGGTCAACCAGAACGAAGTAAGGTTGATTTCCAGTGAGTGGCCCTCCTGACTGGTGTCTAGGCTGCATGTTTGGATCTTTATAATTTTATTCTCTCCTTCTTCAAGGATGAGGTCCCACTAGACACTTCCCTCACTGGATCACTAACAGAAAACACACAACTTCAATCACAACCACTACACATTTCCAAAAACATGCCTGAAGTTCATATATGGAGGAGTCCTCTCTCATGTCTGACTGAGTTTGTTCAAAGGGCTCAGAAGACAGGCAGGAGAAGGAAAAGAACACAGTGTACAATTTTCTTCCTTCTCAACTTCAGCAGTAGACATGTTTCTCCTCCTGACAAGAGCAATCCTGTGTCAATGGAAAAATCTCACTCACCTAAACAACTCCAGTAGCAACACTGAAACTGGTATCCCAATTTTCCTTTTTCAGACTGTTTTCTCCCATAATATTTATTCACCCAGAGCAGAATCGTTTATCTAGATACCATAGTTATCTAAACTCTCTCTAAATACAACTGTGAAATACATTCTTTCAATGAGTCAATACAATATAGAAAAAACAGAAATAAAATATAGACCATAGTAAGATATTAAAACGTTGGTGATGCTGTTATTAATTTATATATTATGATGTATTACAATTTCAGTTTTAGACAGTTCCTTGCAGCCTGAAAACACTGCCATGCTAAATGTGAAATATGTTCAATAAGTAGCAATATTAAAAGAGGCAAGGCTTTTTGCAACCTGCACCTTCCCTGTCTTTAACACAAAAACTCCGACGTGAGCTCTGTCCAGACTTAGATTTTTAATGTCAGCGTTTGAATTGAACACATTCTTTTAAATGCATTAAAACATTCCTTTAAATAAACACACTAAAGCTACCAGTTTAGTTTTAAACAGCATCACTGTTGTAGATGTCCAATACCCTTAGACAGATCCAATTTTCTGCAAATAAAATGTACCAACTGACAGAATAATATTAGTTTAATATACTAGTTTAATAAAGCTATTCATTAAAATGTGACCTAAACTATGTCTCAGATCAAAGGTTGCTCTTTCAGTTCAAGTTACTGGTTTGGGCACACTTTTAACACTTTTTCCCTAGTTGCAAACCATTCCTTTTCTTGGAAAATAGCTGTCAGCAGGTACCACAGCCTCTCCATTAATTACCTGCACAAATAGTTTTGTTCTGGCATGGTTTCCTGACAGTCTGTTTGAAAAATGTAAGTAACTACAGTAAATTACAAACCTTACTGACCCCCAAAATACTGAAAAAATTGGCAATTTTTCTATAAATGAGAGTTCAGCAAAACCTACTGCAATGAGTCATCCAATAACCTCAACACTCTCTAACAATTAAAAACGTTTTGCACCAAGGGGCTCTGCAACTCCAATTTTAGAAATACGCTTCATAATTTATTAGTAGTATAATGCAGTTTGAGCCCACATTTACAAAAGTGGATGGGAAAACTGTGATAGAAGTAAAACCAAAATTAAGGAGATCCTTAAATAAACTAGTAAACATCTGATTGACTTAAATAGTTTAGCCACATATTGGTGTCACCAGCATTATTTACATCATAGTCCAATTAAAGATGTAGGCATCAATTCTCAGGTCTGTTAAACAGCCATACCCAAAAATCATCCCCACATTTACATAAGTATTCAAATTACTATTTCAAACTCTGAAATATCTCCTCTGATGTCAGAATGTTATTTTTCAAACTCAAAATTTTTAACACCTCTAGAGCCAAACAAGGCACAAATAGTTTACAATGCTTCCAAATTTTATTACAGAACTTTTGATCACTTCTTCTCTTTCAGATTAACTGTTCTTCTGAACACTTCTCCTTTGTTCAGCATAATTTTCCATAATCCTCTTCTGTCAAAATGTGATGATTTTTTTTAATAGAGGATGGGTAAAGAAAAGAGATAAATTAATAATTAAGCATAGACTTTATTTTCTGAGAGCAAAATCAGAATAAGCACCACTTTTTTTACATGTTTTTATTCAAAAAAGACACCCCACTACAATAATTTTCATTTTAATCAGTTTCAGATTTTTCAATGTGAAGGTTTAAAATTCAGTGAGCAATCTGATACTACAGCTTTAGTTCAATTTAGAAAAACATTTTGCTTTTTTTAAGTGGTAATTTATTAGTTGCATCTTGAGCATAAGTAACAAAAAATATTCCTTAATGTACACATGCATAGTAAAAATAGAGTACTGCACATGGACGGACAGCTAATCAGAGGAAGTCTGTGCTTGACTTTCACCAGTTTACAGGCTTTGAAAGCCAAACTTTTCTGTGATTTAAATTTGTAGAAGAAAAGAAAGGTGAAGGTGAATAGTCAATCAATGACACATTCCAGTGCCCTTGCACTGCTGGTACATCAAGCATACCAGACACTTCTTGCAGTCTTCTGTCTTTGCTGAAAGTTCCCTGTGACCATCCTTCATTCTTGACTTCTCCAACTGCATCTAACTTCCAGATGCCACTGAAAAGCTCTCTTCTTGCTACATCTTCTCCCTTCTTCCTTCTTGGCAAACTCTGGCAGAACCACTGCCACTGTCTGACTTGTCATCCAGCACATACTTCCTTCCATTTTTATTTCCATTCTCTTCCTTTTCTCCATTTCCCTCTTTCCAGGGGAGAGAAGCTTCCCCCTCTCAGGTCCTGCTGTCCAAACTCCGGTTTCTTTCCTCTTCACATCTATATCTATTTTACCTCTTCCCTTATGCCACTGCTATGTACTCACTATTCTTGTAATGAATCCAACAACCCCCAGTAATCTTGGCCTTTAACCCCTCTATTTATAATTTTTTTTAATGATTTCCTATCTCCTGACATTTTCCTTTTACTTCCCTTAGAGTTTTCACTTTCTCCTGTTTCCATTTCCACTCCCACCCCACTGACCTTTCACACCATTGTTCACATGTGAAAACACCAATGACTCTCACACCATTGCTTTCTAAACCTAGAGTCAGTTTCCAAATCCATTTTTAACCAGCAAATCCTTGCTTTACTACTCTCCAAATATCTCCTTTAAGGCTCTTCCCCTTCTTCTAGAACATGGATTAGCTGAGTTCAAACAGGCAAGAAGCTTGAAGTGTGTGGTACGTGTTAGCAGCTGCAGGCAGGAACATCCACACAGGAAGATCTGTCGCCCTGCAGCTCTGTACCATCTCCAGGATGGAACCATCCTCAGAGCAGGACTCTCCTGTGTCTTCAGTTACTTACAGGCAACTGCAATACTCTGAACATTTTGGAACCAATAATATATATAGCTTCCAAAATTATACATTAGAATTCAAATGAGATATAGTTAAGAGTCCATCTTTAAGTTTTATTTACTCTATGAGTCAAGTCACTCTCCACACTTAAGTAGTGTGCAAATTTAATTAGCAAAATGATATCACGTGGAATTCATTTTGTCTTGTCAACCTATATAGCCCAAGTAACAGTCCCACAGTAATCAAAGTGCCTCTGAGGTTGAACTCATAGTTCCAAGATTAAAAACCACTTAATTCAAAACTGAGATACTGCTGGATGAAGAGTCAGGTTTAAGGCAAGGGGTAAACTGTATGTCAAGTTCACACTGCTGTGAAGACAAACTCTCAGATTTCACTTCATTTGGCCAAAAAAAACATACTTAATCTTTATGAAGAAAATAATTTAAAATTATAAAAGGTCAATAAACACAAATGCTAACAGAACTAAACTTGGCAGTGCTACCTACATGAAGACATTTTTTTTCTGTTTTTCTTGTTTAACTCACAGCTTAATACATTGCTTTAAGTCTTAGTGCATACCAGGAAAACACAGGATATGCAAAGAGTCCAAGTTAATGTTGCTGTTGGAAACTTAATGTTTGCATTTCCTGGATTTTGGAATTTTAACTAGGTGAACAATACTGCATTGATTCTATTTTGGCATTTGCTAGAAATACTGAAGTGTTTTTTTTTTTCTTTTTTTTTTCTTGCCTGAAACTGTACAAAGAAGAGTTAAGCAATTTGATAATGAACCTTCAGCATTTTTTGTTATTCATTGGTCCTCTCCAACTTATGTATCTTGAAGTTTACTGGGAAATTACAAAGGTGCTAAATGAAGCAGTAGTATACCTGTACCAGCAAGTGTAGCTAAACTGAAATTCTTAAACATGTTTTTAAAATGTAATGCTTTGCAAAATAAAATACTATGAATACAGAAATTTTGATGATGCAATGCAGAACTATTCTACAGTAAAATGTTTCCTAGATCTGTTATTGGGAATTCCCAATAGCACTGAAGAAGTTAATACAGGACTGTGCATTGTTCCCATGTATGTCATATACTCCCATAACAGGGTGTAACCAGAGGTCAATCTTCCCTCTGAATTGAAAAGCTAAAAATACCTAGAAGTAAAAAAAACCCAGAGAAACAGCAGGTAACTGAGGTCAGCTAAATGAAGCTACTTCAGGCACAAAAACTGTAATCACTTCCAAGTAAGTAACTGGTCTCTTTCAGTATGTACTGGTGTGTGTCCTTGCATTAGGATCCTTGAGATGGTAAGATACGGAACAGAACAGGGGCTAGGGCTCGTCTGGCATTCCTGGCTCCTATTTCAATAGATGATTTAAGGGCACAACACTGATAGAAACGAGTTAAATACACATTTTAATCAACCTGTGTTCTCAGAATTCAGAAATTAATTGGGGTTTTTGCTTGGTTTGGGTTTTTTTAAATAGTTAAGGTAAGAGCTGTGTCTCCAGTACTACCTTTTCAAGTCAAGTTCCTACCCTTGAGAATGATGTTGCATAAAAGATGCTACCAAATTTAAGTATCTACAAAACCATCTAATTTCTCTGAGAGTTTGCAACATTGAAGAGGTTACGAAAGGAGAATGATTGAATAAACAAACAGAAAGGAAGCCTCCTCTCTCCTACTGCCCTCTAGATGGATGGGAGGGGAGGAAAGAAGGCACAGTATATACACCAACTATGAAGTTTTTAAAAAATTATTTTTAAACTTCTCCTTTCTAAACTTATGATGATTTACAGAGCTTTGTACAAAGTGACCATCAAGGACTCACATTACTCTTACCAGCTGTGAAAAGCACATGAGGCTTAATGAAGGGACATATTGGATTTGTAACTTTAGAGTACATTAAATGTTGCTGTCATGACCATTTCAGCATTACCACGCTGACAAGAGAGGACATCTGCTGCCTATGGGGGTACAGAGTCAAGTGGCAGAATCACAGATACTGCACTCAGTGCAGAATCCAAAGGGGCATCAAAACCAATTTTTATCATAATTTTCAAGATACCAGTAAAACATCTCCACAGGTAAGTATTCAAAATAACACAATTTTTTTAATGTGATGAATTGAAAAGGTTCCCAGAAATTTGCAACTTACAGCGCTCTAAGCCAGGAGAGGGAGCTCCTGCACTTTTCAAAGAAGTCAACGCAGTTTTCATCTTGTCTTTGGAAATAACAAAGCAGCTCTCCTCATCTCATGCCATGCACAGGTCTGCATTTGATTGCTTAAGAATCTAATATGAAACTTTAGGATATATAACGCTCTAACTATGTTACTGATGTTGTTTAAAAAAAATTGTTAAAATTCATTTTGTTTCCCCTCCTTATAAAAGTGATAATTTTCACACTACATAAACATTACTGAAATAACTGCCTGCAAACTGTTTAAGAAGTGAAATTACATGATCTATAAACAATAAAACAATGGGTACAAAACCCCACTGAATTTCCTAACAACAAAGGGTGTTCTTCCTATTTCTAAGTTTAATAAGCTAGAATTACAAAAAATGAAGGACTGGATATTGGCAATGTTAAGGAAGTTAGGAAACTGGAGAAGTGCCAACTAAAACAAATATTTGCAATTTATAACTGCAGAATGTTGCCACAGTTGAATTTTGTCAATCCATCTTTTTATGAACGTGGTGTTTTTCAAAATATTTCAGTTCAGAATAACTATTAATAAAGTGCCTATTTTTCTACTTTTCTAGTCAGGATAAATTTAAAAATATTTCACAGATTTTGTGGTCTGTTTCCATACTATAAAGGCAGTATTTATTCAAAGTAAGAGCAGACTACCAAAAAGTCAGAGGGGATAAAACACAAGTTTTTGGAGTATGCTCGATCAGAACACATTCATTATACCAGAACCATCACTGTGATAACAGTAACATTTTCTAGGTGGATGGAATGTTCATGGAATAGAATTGATTAGGTATTTAAAAGTTATCACTATGGCAAATTTCTACATTACTTCTTTTCAAACTACATATACATAGTGAAATGCCTGGTTTACAACTGAACTAACACACCTTAATCCTGCAGATAACTTGGGTTTTTTGCTCAGTTAAAATGCCCAAGACTGAGCCAGCCCTTATTTTTATTGGTAAGTTTTGTAAATAATGTCCAAGAAATTTTTACCCAGTGAAAGAAGTAAATCTGTGAAGACTCCTCACTAGAAAGCACATGCTAGTTTGAAGAGGAAAAATGTTAAAAATGCAAGGCATAATTTGGTATATATAGGAAATCGCATATTTGCCTCTCCCAATGGTTTAAGGTCCAGGTAAGCACTTGTTTCCCAATTCACATACCTTTCTTCTATTTCCATCAAAATTCTCAGCCTTCCAGGTTCCCTGACCAATCCTTTGATAGATACAAACTTTGATATAATGCTTTATTTTTATATGGTAAAAGTGACAACATTCTGTGTTTCTTGTCAAAGGAAATGGAGCTTCCGCTTCATAATTTCTTCCGCTCCTTACTGATGACTGTATTAGCATTTCCCACACAGCTCTCAGCTTCATCAGAAATATAAAACCAAACATCATCATATTCCAGCAACCAATTAGCCATCTGGTCTATGTAACTTCTGATTTGACAGCCGTAATATTCTTGAACTAATGCTCTGTGTTTGAAAACAGAATTGATTGACAGCAAAATCTACTCATCAATGAAATGTGGCCTCATGATAAAGAAAAATGATGTTCAAAATTTTCTCTTTGCATCTTCTGTGACCTTCAACTAGGGTGGTGAAGGAGGAGAGAAAGAAAAGCCATAAAGATCAAAAGAAGGGCAAAAGCAGCAGTAATATTTGCTGCCAAATTTCACATCACTGTCAGCTTTTACAGTATAGCAATGTAATTATGTAGTATAAATTTCATGCAGTTTCATAACTACTCTTCTCTCACTCATCGGTAGGCTTCAGATTTGTGGAAAATATTAGAGTATAACTGTTTTTTCATGGTATATTATTTGCCAAAGTATCACTGTCACAGCTCATTTCAGGTACAGCAGCATGATTAAAGAATACTAAGGGGGCTTTGACATATAACTTAATTTTTACAAATAGTGTAATTGTTACTCATAACATTATAAACTAGCCTAAACAGACATTAGGATCTGGAAGTTAATTCCCTAGAAGTTATTAGGTGGATACCAGAAGATACTTCATCATTATGTAACCCATCAGTTTGAAAGAAAACAAAATACCACCTTTCACCTGAAAGGAATATAGCCAGCAACAGCCGCGGGGAGTGGCAAGGAAATGGAAGTGCAGAAGCACGTAAGCTTTCTAGAAGAGTTTTTCCATGTGGCCTAAATTCTTGAATCCAACAGCCCAATGGAAGAAACAACAGAGAACAATAACACATGTCCAGTCATCTTTGTTGTTAAGCAAATGGACCAAAACTTTAGAGATTTAAATTAATTTAAAGGAAATTTCTCTTCATTTAAACATCAAGCACACATTAAGGGAAGGAAAAAAAGTATTTTCTTTTGAAATAACTGTTTTAAATCTGTTATTACTCAAGACATTGCTGAGCTGTGCTTCTCCAAAGTCAGCTCCACTGGTCACTAAAGTCTCCTCTGTAATTCTTGCCTCTGCCCTGCCCCTACCTAGCTGAGAAAGTAAGGTGGCAGAGAAAACTCTTTTCATACTGTTGTATAGTGTGAAAACAAGTAGAAATAAGAGACTCATAACTTCACAGCTTGTAGATACAAATTCAGCTTACTGAACTTCTTTTCCTAAGTACCACATCACACTATTTCAAGTAGAGTGTACACAGAAACAAACAGATTAATGATAACCAAATTTAAAACAAACAAACAAGGCCCACCCCAGGGGCTAATCACACAAAATATACAAGTAAGTACATGTAAAAAATGAAATAAGAGTGTTTTTGAAGATCAGTAGAGTGTGCTTCTGTGATGAGTATGTATCTTACACATTGTTACAAAAGAAGATAAATACGAGTTGCTAGTTTCCTTCCTCTTCTGGCCACTCACCCCTTCAGGCCCTCATAAACTACAAACTTACCAAAAAAATAATCAGAACTAGAATATCTAGGTTAGAAAGCAACACCAAAATCAGAGCATTGATAGATGATTTTTTAAAAATGTCTTTTGTTCTGCTGTCTTGAATAATACAGAATAACTCATAGAGGCATGCCCAGCCTCTAACCTCCCCACAGTCACAGGCAGAGGAGAGAACAAACAAATACCTGCCTCACCAAACACCCTGTGATAGGACTATCAGTTTTAATACAAAAGCCATCAGATCTATAGTATGTCAGAGATCAGGTACTAAAAATGTCACAGGTGCTTGTGGAACAGTTACCGATGTGCAAATGCACAGGTATTAGAAAATAAGTTACTGCTGTATGAAGGGGAACTTAAAAAATAAAATCAAATATACCAACTAGGCACTCAGTAAATTCTTCACAACCATGAAAAGCATGGAAATGTGCTGTTCTGGATACAGATGCAGACAAGCTTAGTTTGAGCTAGCCACCCTAGCTACCACTCTTCTCCCTTTGCTTCTTGAGACCTAATTAGTTTGACAACCCCCCAGTATCAGCTGGTCAGCTTGATTACTGAAGCCAGACGCCAGTAGTGACCAGCCCAACCACCACCTCTTGTAGCAGACACCTCAGAAAGCAGCCACCCTGCTGAACACAACCAGCCACTTCTTGGAAGTGGCTCAGCAGGACGGTCTGTGATGAGCAGTTCTGCATGTTTCACAGTTCTTATCTTTCAACCCCAAATAAACCCACCCTTGCCTGTGGGTTTAAGGCAATCTGCAAAATAGTTTTTATGTTTTTATGTGTGCAAGGGGAGGAGAAGGCTATGAGGGTAATGGGGAAAAAAATTGCCCTGGCACTCACTGAGAGCTAAAAGAATCCCTGAAAACAAAGTGCAAGCAGGCATGACCAAAGAATTTGCTATCAGTGTTACTTCCAAACATTGATGAAGAAAGACACTTGCAATATCTAATCTCACCATAAAAGCCAGCTTGGAAGTGGAAGGTGGCTCCTCCTATGAAAATCTGGCAAGTATACCTTGAAACAACCTATATTCTTCAGCATTGAATTATCTTGTATCTAAGTCCATTTTTACAGTTGTAATTCTCTATCATCACACTACCCAAAATATGGCCTAGCTCACTCATTGCAGGGACAATCCATGCTCACTGAGTACTCCATTTGTCTTTAGTGTCTCACATGTGGGCCTTATTTGCTGCAAAGCAGCCACGTGCAGCTCTGAAGACAGGATAACTTTTTGCTGCTTCTGCATTTACACACTACTTGCTCAATATACTAAAAGACAATGAAGCATTGGAAGTTAATTCTCACTTTAAAAAAATCTAAAGATAAGTGCATTTCAAAAAGAGACCTGTTATTGTAAGTACATAATCATGGCCCAAAGTGGCAAAGGTAAGACCCTATAAAATATTAATCCAATAGAATTGTCTAAAAAGTCTAACAGTATTAAAATTTTACTTTTTAAAAGTTAATTATATTAAATTAGATTCCATTATTAAAATATATTAAAATAGGTTCCAAAGGACAAAGTTTTCTGAAGTGCTATCCTGGATAGTATCACAGCCTTTTTATATACGCAGAGAATATTTCCTTGATTTCAAATTACTCAACCAGTTCAATTCAACAACTAGCCTAAAATCCAAGTGACCAATTAGAACTTCAAAACAGGAATGGTTGCTTTCATTTTCCTGTACACAAATGAAAAAGTAAGCTTGACAGGAAGATGTGCTTGTTCTACTTTCTCAAAAGATGATAAATTTAACGTATTCCACCAAATTATCATAGAGGGAGTATTTTTAATTTTTTTTAATGAAACTATATTCATATTTACTAGTAAGTGTTATCATAGGAATGCATATCTGAATTTTAATTGAAATATAAAATAATTTATTACATTCTTTATACTTTCAATTCAAAAATTACTTACTGGCTACTTCAGCTGAAATTAAGAGCAAAAATACTATTAAAAATTAACAATTTCCCTTTGTTCTTATCAGTTAAAGTTTAAAAAAAATAAGAAAATTCATTGTGAGCGATCCAACTGCTTATATAAAAAATGTATGGAAGTACATTGTCTAGCTTTGTAAGAAAAAAAAGTCATTAACTAAAAGCAATAAATACCTTAACAAAAGGTCAAGATGTTTCAGGGCAAATACAAATCTAGAAATTCTTTTTCAAGTAAATGCCAACAAATTGTTGTGAAATGTGGTTATTACAAAACAATTTGACTTAAGTTCTCTATACTTTAGGGTAGTTTTACAGTTTTCATACATTTGCAAAATATGCAAGAGAGAATCACTGTACTTAATCCCCAAGTTCAAAGAGAAGGCACAGATGGGCTTAGGTCAGGAGCACTGATTAATCTGTAGTGCCCTTCTTGAGATGATCTAACATTTAAGGGCATTTTAATGAACTGTATGTGCAACACCTGTATGTGCAACACCACAGTTATGATGAACTTAAGCCTCTGTGGAACAGATAGAGAGGATATCTGGAAGCTCTAACTTAAGTATATCTATTTAGCAACATCCCTTGAAAAAATTTAATTACCTAGAAACACTAATTAAAATGTGATTAAACTCATTAGAACACCCCAGCTGCAGAGGCAGGAGCATGATGTAGCTCTCCATTCCAGTTTTCAATGCCATAACAATTGCTGACCTTCCCTTTCCCACAACGTTTTGCCATGGCTGTAATAACTTGGATTTACTGTAGTCCTATAATTTAGACAACAACTGAGATTGAGACATCTGATCAAAGAGCATCTAGTGTCATGTAGGACCAACAAAACATTTACACAAAATGAACTCAATGAAGCTATAAGTGCAAATCTCAGAACTGCTCCATTTTACAGCACCTGACAACTATTCCTTGGATATTCTTTCAAATTCGGTTGTGAAGAAAAAGCTTCCCCTGATTAAGAAATCAGTCTTAATACAAAATCCACATACATTATCATGGCAAGCAATCAACAGCTCCATGGCTCAGGAGCTGAACAAACTGGGGCTTTCTGAAACCCTGCACAGATCCTTGTGGCTGGTGCTCAGCAAGCAGCAGCAATCATTTACCACCACGTACAGACAGCAACAAGAGGGCACAACATGAACCACACAAAAACTGGCACTACCAGCTCTGCTACATATCCTTAACGGCTTCTCAGCCCATGTATTTTTGGCAGGCCATAGATACAAAACCAGCTCAGCAGAATACATGAAACACAGCATCATCTGAAACATAAAAAGACAGCATTTCCCTGGCCCACTCCTAAACAGATATTCCAAAACTTTAGTGTAAGTCTCTCAGTTTCCACAGCTCTCCTTGCACTAAAAAGGAAAATCTTTCCAAACTGAAGGAAAAAATGCAAATTTTTTTCTAATATTTCCAGGAGAAAAGACACAAATTAACC
This sequence comes from Catharus ustulatus, assembly GCF_009819885.2. Lineage (NCBI taxonomy): Eukaryota > Metazoa > Chordata > Aves > Passeriformes > Turdidae > Catharus > Catharus ustulatus. Next base: position 16,229,621 of record NC_046221.1, on the reverse strand, counting down.
TAACACCAGAGGAAAAGGAAGGTCTATATTAATGTTTGTTTAGGCACAATAAAGTGTGCTGCCTTATTTGTTCTCCTCACTTTCAAGAAACCACATCTTCTTTAAAACACCAGCTTTCTAGTCATGGACAATCGGCAGAAAGAATGTCACATGTAAAGTCATGAAAGGACCAAAAACACAAGGTGAAACTTGCTCTTATTAATCTGCGGGAGGTGCTGGGCAGCTGCCAAGTTAGTTAATTCAAATGCACAAACAAGTTAATGATGACCTGAGGGAGCAACAGTAGATTTACACATCGAAAAACACACCATGCAGGAAAATATTAAGAAACTGAATGTACTCTATATGCTATTACATGTGGTCTCTATACTATTCTTTCAAAAGCTCTTTAATTCACCAGATGGAATCAAGTATCAAAGAAAGAAGCAGAAGCTCCCCAAGGAATCCTACTGCAGTCCCCATTCCCATCACATGATGGGAATTTGCAACAGAAACTTCCAAGAAGTAAAACTAAGAAGTCCCCTGGTTATAAGTGCTTTTGGAATACCCTATCATGCACCTTCCAGGGACAAAACATCTTACTGTGTTCAACAAGTTCACATGATCTAAACAAGATATACTTTATTTTTTTAATTATCAGAGTGTAATAGAGAGACAAAACATGACCTGTTCCGAGTTTCCATTCAAACTACAGTTTCCATATTTTAATGCCAACAGCGGAAGCCTGAATTCTCTAAAAAGGAAGGAAACACAGGTTTCTCCTTCCTGAAGCCAGGTTCACTCCTGACTTCAAAGATGCATATGAAAGGATTTTGTTTTCCAGTCAATTGCTGATGTTACATAAAAAAATACTGTCAGTCTCTCTGAGAAGAGTGAAATTATCCACATTCTTCAAATGCTTTCAAAGTTAACTGCAGGAGAAATAAAAGGCATCACTTCTAGTTTCACAAGTAGACAGATCCATTTACAACCTGAAGATGAGATCAGACTACTTATATAAGCATGGGAAAGAAACATATACAAATCTACTGACAAATGATTCTTAAAATGTTCCTGTTTAAAGTAATTCTATATTACTTTTTTCTACTTTAAATAATTCTCTAGAAACATCACAAAAAAGAACAAATACCTTGCCACTTTGCTCTCCCTCAAAAATGGTAACACTTCCCAGTTATCAGAAATATCTGGTATGAACAGAATCACTAAATGTCTTTTGCTCCTACATTCAACCACATTCATATGTTCCATTGCATTTTTATTTCATTTTGAAGATAGAGTAGAATGAAAATAGAACTGATGGTTGTTTTACTATCAATCAAGTATCTCCCCACTAAGCCAACAACCCTTCTCAATCAAGAAGTTCAGAATTCAGTTGCAATAAGAGATTCCTACATTGCACTGAGGACAGGCTACCCAAAAAGAATTAGATTTTTCTGTCAACACAATGTTTATATCACAGGACAATCTCAACTACACTCAAAACCAAATAAACATTTTACATGCTGAATGATCACCCTTACAAAATAGATATAGACGTTAGTTATTGAAAAGAAGTCTCCCTTTTTCCTTCTCACTGCTATGCCAGGCATTAAAATACTCCTTTGCTCAATTTGTCTTTAACACATAGGTATATTCCAGTATTTTGGGGGCTGTAACTTTGCTTGGTACTTTAGAAGCAGCTGTCCCAATCTTCTGTATTTCATGTAATTCAGGTAATGATATAACAAACTTTGCTTTAGCAGTTGATAGAATCACCATAAAGCGTCTGCTGAGATCCTACAAAGGTTCACCTCACCTAATGACCCCACCAGACTTCTCCACACTTTCTAAATGTTTTCATCTATGTAGTTTTATTTAGCTGTGCACAGAGACTCAGTTGTCGTTCAGAGGTAAGTTCATTTGTCACAAATCAGTGGTGGTATAATTGGCCTGTAGGAACGAAGATTTCTTAAAACAATACTTAAAATATTATTTTAGTGAGTGTAAGACATCCACACTGTTTAAGTACTCATTAGCCATCATCAAGTCTGAACTGCAGCTAATAAAACAACAATTACTGGTCTTGCCTGGGAATCACCTGTCCCGATTCCTGTCACATGGTGTGTACAGAAGAAAGGCTGAACCCTCTTGTCACCCTCTTGCACACTCTACAGCTGTCTTTTCAGTCCTACCAGAACAAATTGCAATTCATGGATAACAGGCCATTCCATTCCATTCTATCCCATGTGGAAATGCTTGATCTCAATTGTTCTGTGACTACTTCAATGACATACTTTATGGAAAAGTAAGTTTAGAAGAACAAAACACCTGGGAAAGTAACAGGCTTGTATTTTGGTATAAAATTACCAATCCCTAGCATTTATATTCAGTCACTTAAGTTTCTACTAATCCAGAATGAATCACAGAATCACTGGCACCACTACTCTGTCTCTGTTTTGCTGCTTTTTGATCCAGTTGTGAATAATGTGTACACAGATGGAAAGTCAGCTCAGTCCTCAACATGAAAGCAAGTCACTGATAGTCTAAAATCATCTGCTGGCCCAAGCCCACCAATTCACATTTCCCCTCTGCTGGCAAAGGCATGACACCACCTTCCTGCCCTTCAGCCAACTTCAAAAAGGGGATAAAAACAGTAACTAAGGAAAACCCCAAACCACTCAATACTTAGCCACGGTGACAGTCCACAAAGTACAGAATCCTATCTTCAGGAGAACTAGCACAGAGTATCCACTACACACTGAATATGACACATATAAAAATTATTGCCTCCCCCACTAATCAGCAGCAGAGCATCCACCTGGGTCAGACTGAGTCCAGACTATCATATCACTAACACTGACAGATTTGTAAAGTTCCTTGTTGAACCTATTTTTTTGTTTTGACTTTTCAAAAGATGTTGTGAAAATAAGTTCTTGTAAGTTCTATAAGTTCTTAATAACTTATGTCAAGTGTAAAGCATTTTTTGCATTGTGTTCAGTGCCCCAAATTCTCAAAATTGTGAATAAATTACTTCCTATTAATTTCCTCCCAGTATTTATATTTCTCTTTCATGTCCTCCTTCAAGCACCTCTATTTCAAACCAAAATTCATTTCTTTACTTTTTGTTTTTTAATGGAGAAGCCATTTCATTATGTTCGCCACTACCTCTCTTTTTATTATAGTGGCTAAATATCCCAGAAGATTCAGAATTACATCAGTCCAAGAAAAGAAGCAAATATTCAAGCACTTACAAAATTTTGGTGGGAAGTAATTTTGCCCAGGATTTTGGAAACAGGCTGTAGATTTTTAGATTTCTATTCTGTACAGAAGCTCAGAAACAGCACATTTCAGCAAGTATGTAGGAGGCAGGGCCCAACCTGCCCATACACAATAACTGGGTCACAGAATTCAACACCCATCTCGTCATGAGACTTGCAGCGGGTGATGGAACAGGGACACATGCTCCACTTCTGCTTACAAAATGCTGCATCTCTTTTGTCTTTCTTGATTAGGGAAAAACAATGAATCCACACCCTCCCCATCCTGCTGCAGAGTTATCCTGGTATCTCAGTTTTTTAAGCCAAGCATTTTCATGTCACCCAAACCTCAAAAGTGGCATTTTTTCACAGTGCAATTCCAAAACAAGCTTCTATAGTAATGTATGTTAAAAGAAAATAGTTTGTAAAGCCTAAGATGTGCGTATACACACTTTTCTGGACTTATCCCAGACGAAAGTGAAACAAAACCATTTACAGCAGGATGAGAGATAGCATCACAGTGCCAAGTGCAGTAACTCCAAACTACATATGAAAGTGATCACAAGCAGAAAAACTGTGATGTGAATAACATACAGGTTGTAACAATCAGTCATCAGCTATGAAAAAAGCATAAATCCACAGTACTTTAGTATTATGTTTAAGCAGAGATGTCTGTTTTCCCTGACACATCTGTTGAATATGGCAAAGAAAATGCAAGATTTTTACCTGTAGCTTGTGAACACTCTAGAATGCAACAGCCAAGATCATTTATTACCGACAGTTGTCTGTCCAGAGTACTTTTTACTCATGTCATAACAAGGAAATTGTTATTGTGAAACAAACCAAGTTCTGACACACATAAGATCTATCTAACTTAAAACCCTAGAGCTACCATTTGATACTTTCTGTAATGTTTCTCTAATGTTTTTTCCCATTTAGAAAAGCAGATTTCACTAAGTTCACATATTAAACCACAACTCTCCTCCTCATAACAAAGTCCTTCAAATTCAGTAGCTCCTTAAGCTAGTCATTATAAGTTGCACATTACAATCACTTCTTAACTGATCTAGAAATAAACACAATATTGACAAAAGTGCTAAGAAACACATTTACAACAGCAAATTTCTAATGGGGAACAGAGAAAACCAAGAGATAAAAAATTCAGAATACTCATTAAAATGAAAAATGCCTTCTCCAATTACTCAGTAGGAAACTGAATAAGTCTATTCACTGAAATTAATAAATTGAGTTTGCATTCTTTTCTCTGAATTCTATTAATATACAGACATCATGATACCAAATAAGTCTGTACATGCACTTGGGTCCATTTTCATTCTGTTTTGAACTGGAATGTCTTGTCTTTGCCAATTTATTAACAGAGACAAATGTGACTATTTCTGCCTTTCTCTATATGCATCTTCTTTCATCTGTCCTATACATTTACCTATGTTGTATTTGCCAACAACCCCTGTATAAATTGGTAGATATTTATATAGACCAAAAAAAAAAACCAGATATTTTTATATGACTGTTCAAAAATAAAATTAGAATATAAATTTCCCATGTTTTGTTTTTGTTTTGTTTCTTGGGCCTTATATAATCATAGTTTCTAGTACAATCATAGTGTCTTCATTTACTTTCTCTGCACCTGATTGACTTGCCTATTTGAAAAAAATTAGTTAATTTCAATTTGGAAGTTGTTTATACTGCTAAAGTAATCATGTGCTACGTAAGAAAACATTCTGGCATTTAAGTCCTTAGCATCTGTAACTAACACTTCAGCCTGTGACTTTAGATCCAATAGGAAAGATTTGGGTTGGAAGCATTGTGTATTTGGTCAACAGTTTCAAGATGGCTCCTTTAGAATTTTATTTGTGTTTAAGATCTAACTCAAGGCTAACAAACTTCACACCACCTACCTGTAGAAAGCTAAAAGAGTTTTAACTGCAGCTATGAAAGTACAGTATGTCTGCAAGTTCCAGCACAAGGTTACTTGGAATCCAAAGCACCTGCAAGCTCTGAGCAGTCAGAACACAACATCCAGATCCTGCCCTGGCTGAAGCACTGCTGCACACCAGAGGCAAAGTTCTCCCTCAGAGATCTCCCTTCTGGGTTAGGATGCTCTGAGAGGGAAAGCTTCAAGAGGTTCTGAGCAAGATTTGAAGGCAGTCACTAAGGGCTGACTAGAGGTGGATCCCTATCTATCAGCAGATTACTGGTGATTTAATGACATGCAGGACAGGAGCAGACAAGGGAAGGACATTGAAGGGAGGTCTGGTCTGGTACACTCTATAGAACTCACCAAGAAAGAGGAATTCTGCAGAATAAAAAAAAAAGAATGACATGATACAATCAACAGTCTTGGAAATTCTTTGCAAGAGAATTCTGTTTCAGAGAGAAGCACAACCAGATCCTGTGTATTACAAGAACAGAGAATACATTGCAGCAATTGACAAGAGATTATGCTGCATTATTCCATAAGAAAGAATATATCTACAGATAGCACTACAGGATTTGAAATTACTAAGACTTAAAAATAGCCTTGACATGATACTGAATTTGGAAAATATTTTCCTGTTTATGAGCTCAAGTGAGTGACAAACAATGGTATCATTCACAGAAAAACATGAAAGGACATAAAAAGAATTTTAGAAATGGTAATGATATTATGAATAGTATTATTCAGAAAGTAAGCTTTTTAAAAGTACAAGTTAAGTGTTTCCAATAATTTACTTGAAAACCAGAAATAATACTAACGAAATACTTTCCAATGAAATTTAACACTATTTTTTAAAAGTTCACACTCAAAGCAATTAAAATCTACTTTACATTTTTGTAATTGATGGAATCCCGGTTTTAACTACTGACACTATGTCAGAATAATTAATCTTAAAATGGCAATGTATCAAATCCAGTCTTGAACTAATGATTGTGCAAGTTGCGTCCCAAATGCATTAAAAGGTGAAACTGCTAGTGATGATCCAGGAAAACAACACACAAGTAATTTAGCCTTTCTAAATTAAACTTTGGGTTGTGCACAAAAATATAATTATTAATATTATTATTAATAATAATATTTTTTAGCTTTTCATTGAGCCTAACAACATGGTAAATAAAAAACAAGGGGTTTTACTTCGCTCTAAACAAACTACAATTCATTACCTTATTTTTTCTGTACCCCAATAGATCAACTAATGCAATGCTTTCACCTCCTGCTGTCACCAGTGAGTGAGCAACTGAAAAAATAGGAAGAGGAAGACCTTCCATTAAAATAATCCTAAAATAGTATCTGTCCAAAAATATCCACTTATATTTAAATAAAAAAACTAGTGCATGTTGCCTTCAAGTAATGATTTATTGAGGAGGATGGCTCTGTAGTTTCTAAGTTAGGACTGACATTTGAACAAGACACACCCAGGCACAAGTATATCAAACTGAAGTAAGCCTGGTTTTCCAAGAAGACAAGAAAGGTATACTTCTATCATCACATGAAATCTGGAAGGCAGGTTTTTTCTACTCCATTAATTCCACTGAAAGCAATGCACATTCACAAGAACTTCTACAGCAATGTTTTTCAACTAAAATCACTTGTTCTGCAGCTGCTTTTCTGATAGTTTCTTTTTTCAGTGCTTTTCACTATGGATATTAGGAGATTAAAGTATTGAACTGTCATATCGGGAACACAACCAGCTCTCCCCAGTCAATTTCCTCCACAATCAGTCTTTTGGAGACTCTGTCACGTTAATCACATTTCTCAGTGCAACGTAGACACTGCACAACTTCTTTAAGGATCCTGTTGCATCTCTTGGTCCTTGATAATCAACTACTCCTGCTTTCCTATCCAAGGAGCCACGCAATGCTCATTCTGAGCAGAAATAGAGAGGATTTTGACCCCCCTTCTTTCTTCCCACTAGAAACAGAACAGTGCTTAGATGATCACAGTCCTTTATCTACCACTCTTAAGAGAAATTTCAATTATAAACTCCAGAACAGATCTGTTTTGCAACATATTCTTCAGTCTTAAAGAAAATACATTATTTTGAGAGAGTATCCTGAAAGACAGCTATGGTATTAGAAAAACAACTGTGCATCCATAGCATTGTCCTTCTTTACCCATAGCAATAACATCCACAGCACAGGTGCTTTAGTAATTTCAGTGCTATCCAAAAGCAGAACTGAATCCAGAAAACTCAGCAATATTCACTGGTTGAAGCAGAAAGAAATCTGTGTTTTAACCTTCTACTCCAGAGTACCAGAACAAATGATTGTTGGCTGCATAATGCAAGCCTTAGCCTAATGTTCATACTTACATCTGCTATTCTTCAGCTGTCAGACTGAAGAGGAACACCAATAAGCTACATAACTCTGCTAAAGCTGATTTAAATGCAAATGAGAATCAGACAACAAGCAGAGGAATAACAAGCTTCTAGGGGGAAAAAAAATACTTATCTCAAAAACAAAAATTATGTTCCAGAGTGTTTCACTTCATTCCTTAAAAGCTTTTGAACTGCATATCAGCAAATACCAGCTCATGAAAGACGATTTTGGTAAAAAGGTGTAACATTATAATACTGCTTTCTGACCTCTAAATAAGACTGAAGTAGAACACCACCACTTGAAATATTTAATTAGGCAGGAAATTTAAATCTCATATCCAATTTTCTTTCACCAAAACCTCTTTATCCTCAACATTACAGTAACTTCATTTATTCTTAATACTAACAGGTGCTGTTTTAATTCAGTGCCAGAGACAGGATAGGACACAAGCATAATATTACATTTGGAAACATGAGTGAAATTTGGCAGAAGCTGCCGTGTTGAGGCATCTCAGACACTGCACATGTGCTCCTTGCTGTGATCTGTGCCAGCTATGAAAACTAAACCACTTTAAGGTAAGATGTCTTGCAGATCCGATGCATGGACTGCCCTTTCTTCATATTCCACACAATACAGAACACAAAAGCCAATCCCATAACGGCTGTCTGGGCACACTTGTTTCCTTCCTCTTTACACCCAACTCCAAAAACATGCAACCATACCAGTTGGTATTAAAACATGTTGTTTTAATGAATTCTGCTTCATAGCACCCAGGAATTGTATTTTTAAAGAAGTCACCCATGCATGAAGGAAACCATTGTCTCACTCTGAGAAGCACAGATTTAGCAGGTTGGAGCTAAAAAGCAGCAGTTAGCATGATTATTTTAATTTTTTTCATTGAGGAAAGTTCTTCCCATTCTTTTTTCACTTCCAAGCTAAGCAACTCCTTAAGAGCCAAAGTTGACTAAATTTCATTCTATTACAACTTTGCCCAGGTAGAAGCCTAACTTTAGACAGTTATCACACAGGGAACCAAAACAACATAGAAAAATGCTAAGAAAAAAATCTAAATTATTTTGAAGTTTAACAGTAAGTTTCCCAGCTAGGTTACCCTCTTCTAAGGTCTCCATTCACTCTAATCTTGCCTTCTTTAACTGAGCAGAGTAGGAATTTTTTTGCAGAAGTGTTATGCCATCATTTAGAAACAAAAAATAAATTATTTAACTTTGGAAGTAAATTTATAGTTGGGTTTTCCAGTACAGCCTGCAAATACTGAAAATATCTTTTATTTATTTTAAACCATAACAGCTATAAATTCCTGTTTGTTTTCCAGTATCAGGATTCAAAACCACAATGTCTGACTTTGAAAAAAAGATACATACATGAGTTGTTGCATTTTGGGTTTTCGGGGTTTTTTTAAGGGCAATGGGAGAAAACAACTACAAAAAAAAAAGCCCTGAATTGAAACAACTCAAATTTCATGCCCAGAAGTGATATGATCAATTATGGCCATTACTATTCCATTTCCTTATTACAGTATCTCAAGTTGTTAAAAACTGTTCTGGTCAAACATTAAGTAGAAAAAAGTACTCAAACGACTGCTAAAAATATTAAATTAGAATAAAACCAGATTGTTTAGATGTTGATTCTCCTGCTCTCCTGTCACAGAATTTGCTTTCCTGGAAAAGCAAGTAGAACAGGATCCGTGTTTCAAGAGAACACCTGACACATCAGCCTGCAGGATACTTTGCCCAGGACTGCCATGTCCCTGAGGAAGTTGACCATGGCACCTGGGGACACTGTTTTGAGGTGAGCACAGTGGTGCTGAGTTAATGGTTGCACTCGATCACAGAGTTCTGTTCTAAGCTTAAAAATCTGATGATTCTCCAGTGCAGTCAGTAATACACATGGATGGATTCCAGACAGTGGCAAGAAGTCTGAATCTGTAATCTGGTGAACAGATCCCCTACCTATTCCTGAATCACTGGCTTATGGCACTCTGGGAAAAGAAAAATGTGGACCCGAAATCCCTCAGGTTGAGAAGGACCCAGCAACAAGGCCTCCTACTTCTTGGACTCATCAGCTAATTAACTGCTAGTCTACTACATATAAGACAGGTACCAAAACCATCTTCCTAAGACAAAACTGCAGAAAGGGGTATGGGATTTATTTTCTGATAAATGTAAAGGTCATATGAATATCTAAGGTATACCCTGGTTTCCTATCAACCAGCTTCACTGCACCAGTGCTCCACATTACAGATTTCAAGTTCTAATCAGGAAATCAGAATCTCATAATCACATGGACTTTAGATACTTGCTTCCATACTTTCCTAGCCAGGAGCCTGATTGTTATGAGCTGCAGTGTTGAACATTATGAGGCTTATGTTCTTTGTCAAAACCTGGCACATAAAACCTTCCACTGTATTTTAAAACAGTATTTGCTTTAATTTTTCCAACACAACAGCCTTTAGGATTTTAAATGGGAAGAAACTAGGTCAGGTCTTCCTACTGCAGTTTTTAATATTTTTTTCTCTTAAAATTTTGTAGCTAAATTCTGAAAAATGTATCTGCCTTTTACGCATTCCATTAATGTCTTTTGAATATAAGTGTCTGAAGAGCACACTGACTTACTGCCTTACAAGTAGCAAATGTCTATAAATATTAGTCAGAAAGATATTTAAACATAATTCCAGTTTTTGATTCCTTTGTAATAGGTCTGATTTATCTTTGATCACATATTTTAGCAGTAAGTCATTAAAAATGCACAAAGAATTTGTGTACAGATCAGCCACAGCATACTGATCTGAACATTTAACAGCCTAAGGAAAAACAAAAAACACAAAATGGAACCCACGCACTTGAAGCAATCAAACATCTGCCTGCCTTTCAACACCACTTTCATAGGATTGTCTGCATTCCTAAATTACCCTGCTGTTTGAATAATCTTGCTACTCAAGATTTTCAGAAAGTTTAAAATTACAGAAAGTTTAAAATACAAAATTTTCTATCTTGCTTTTCTGTTGGTGCACTGCAATAACAAGGAAGCTGCTATTCACTTCTTTTATCAACAATAGTTCAAAGAATAAGACACACCCTTCTCAGGGAACTGGAAAAACCTGCTACAGGAAAGCTGAAAAGTCTCCAACTACCCATTCCTTCATTTTGCTCTACTTTCAACAGAACTGAGGGAGGCTGCAAGGACTTGGCCTTAGCCTAACAAAAATAAAACGGAGCAGAAAAGCAAGGGCTGCGTATAAAAACACTGAAATAGTTATAACACAGTAAGAAAAATCTATTTAAAATAAAAGGACAATCTTGGCACAAGGTTGTTACCAACTGATGATGAATAAATTTAGGTTGAACACTGTAAGCAGCTTCATCATGTTGAGGAATTTAGCACTGGAAGAGGCTTCTAATTAAAATAGTGAGGGGAAAAGGCTCAACACTCCATATGTCTATGTCTGTATGACATAAAGCCTACAAGAGCATGAAAATAAACTTGATGAATAGGCAGGTCTTTTCCTGTCCCACGTTCCTAAGAGAACAATTCCTGTCAAGCAAATAACATCATTCTGATACAACTCTAAGATACAACCATCTGTCAGGCAATACCCCAGAATAATTACACCACAGAAAGCAAAACCAGATATTAATACCACAGCAGCACCAACTTTGCCAAGAGTAAACTTCACAGAGTATCTTTTCATAAATGCCTTAGACCCATAACCTCACTTCATAATTTCATGCTGCCTCTGCAGAAAGCACATCTCTCATGCAGTACTCACAAATCTGAAAGAGCTCAGGTTATTTGGTCTCCATGCAACCAGTCCTATGATCTGCACCCCGAGCATTCTGCACAGACACAGCAGATCATCTTACCCCAAACAATATGACATCCAGTATGCTCAACGGGCTCTTTATTTGCTACAACCTTACTATCTTCATCTCAGGCCGGAGGAGCCAAAAACAGCTTTGCTGTTGAAAGGTTCAAATTGCCACTTTTGCCCTCACGTCATTAATCAGAAAAACTACAGCAATCATGAAGGTCTAAGACAATTGGTTAGACATGAACAGTCACAGAAATAACACATTCTATTAGACTAACATTTATAACTTGAAAGAGCAGACAGTCTTTCAGGCATACCAGCCTTTCAACTTGCTTGACATCCAGAGATATATCCCTATCCCTTGCAAAACTGTTGTGGTTAAATCCATGGAAAGTTTTTTCAGAACAAGAATAAAACTTGTGCCTGAGCCATACAGTTTCTGTAAATTAATCTCAATCTGTATTTTACTTAGCTTTATTCTCTTAGCAAACCACAGAGCATGGTAGCTGCAAGACTGCATTACAGCCCATTTTCAGTTTGTTTATATCACACCACAGAATTTTCCTACCATTTTAGTTCATCTGCTTATAATAGAATACCAGTGCTTTTCAACCCTGTCATCCAAACAGCATACACTCTTTTATTCACTATGGGAGCCTACAGATCTGATTTATAGTATCTTCTAGACATATGACTGCATAATTCACACAGGTTTGAAAAAAGGTGTGCTGCAAGTTACCACAAAAGACCTCTGATCAGCCCTGGTGAGAATAAACAGACATATTTTACCTGACTTACCCTACTAACCTTAGCAGCAGATGCCAAGCTCAAATGACCACTTCCACATATTTGTTGCAACTCCACATCAAGTCTTTGATCGCTCTTCATCTGGAAGTACCAAATGGATTTCTGCTTCTGGGCCTCTATACAGCCTCCTTATAATCTACCAGCTGATCTTCCACAACGTGGGAATACTCATCTCAACTCTAGTTTCATTTCTCTTCATCACATATAGGAAGGGATATACTGGATACTGCTAAGATAAATTTCAGTTAACTGTTTGTAGATAGTTTTGATTTTGCCATAGCATTAGATAGCAAAACACAAAACTTCAACAATATCATATATATGGCCTCTGACAAATTTTGACATTCAGCAGTCTGACATAAAAGTAAATAAACTGGAGGATGAAATTTACTTGAATTGGTTTTCATTTCTCAAAATATTCCAAAATTGTAAATACACAAATCGCTTGAAGTACAATTCATTTTTTCAGAAACTTACCTTAAAGTGGAATAAAGTTACCAAGAATATTTTCTATCACAAAAGGTCTTTCCCTTAAGCTAAGCATTAAAAAAGGTAACTGAACTCTTCAGAAACACTGTAAGCACTGCAAAGCATACAAAAGGAAACTATGTCTATAAAAAAATAACTTAGAGCACCTAGAAAAATTGCAGATGTTAAAAACTGCACCCATCTCAAAATACTCTTACTTTGTATCTTCTGCTTCTTCCAAACTGCACCCATAAACAATTTACAGAATTCTCTTTCAGCCTGAATTATTTTGCTACGTCACTGCAAGGACAGCAAAGGAATGCTGTGTCCCAAGTAGCACAGCCATTTTTTAGTATATTATTTTGAAACAATAGTTTCTGAAATACTGTCTTAGAAATATGATTAGGGGATCTCAGGAATAGTTGTTTATGTTAGGCTTCAGTCTGATAATCACAAAAACTTGCAGTTTTTATTGGCAAGGTTCTTCTTTCTTCATTTGTATTTAATTCCAAATTTGTAAAGCTACATAGGACATTCTGGGAGCTGGTTCAATCCCATGCCAAGTCATAAGCCAAAGACTCCCATGAAAATAGGTCAGATCAGGAACTCTCTGATAAGACATCAGCAGCAGAGAAAGAAATCTGCCTCATGTTGACTGCCAGAATACAGCCCAGTTTAGCTACATGGAGGAAACATCGCAGCATCACTTAAGGAACTACTACAAGAAGTCAAAACCAGCCTGATAATACTGTTTGCTCTCTCTTCAGCATTGTCTAACAAAGAAAAGAAAACAAAGAACAAACACTATGCCCCACGACAATGCAACTTGCTGATTGGGAACCACTGACCTAGGCTGTGTACCACTACATCAATTAATGTCAGAGCTGAAGCCAGTTCCTTACCTGGTGATCTGAACAGCTCATCTCTTGGCCCTTTAGAAATAGGCTTTTATTTAAAGTTTTTACCATCCATCTTTTGTTACAAGATTCCTGTATCATCCAGCAGATCAGCTAAGCTTTTCTTTTAGCTTTACTATTTCCAGGTCTACTTCTCTGTTCCTTTCCAGCAGAAGTTCAGAAAAAATTTCTCCTGAAATGTGCTGATTCTACTAAAAGCATCTGACATTTTCCTTTTTGCACTTCATCACTCTTTCTGCTTTTTTCCCTGGCCTGAGAAAGGTTTCACTGAAGAGAAAGGTGGGAAAGACTCATTAGTGAGAGAGGTTTGATGCGAGAATCATCTGAAACTCAAGGTCAAATGTTTCCCTTGGTAACAGCTGTAGAAGCACACATACACCCACACACATTCAGACTCCTTGCAGTGTAGACTGTCTTGTACTTCAATACACACATAATGAAAGAATTGTATGTACAGTAGACATGCATATGAGGAAGAGTTTATGCATAGAAACATCCAACTCCCCCGAAAAAAGGTTATCTAACTACAAAGAAAATATGTAGTTTCCCATGGGTTTGTAACTTCTAGTTTCCAGATTTGTGAGTGGATCTGCAACATGTAAACACTGGATTTTGGATTACCTTTCATATTATAACATAGTAAAAAACATCACAAGATTTAGCACGGAGTAATTAGACATTAGGCTTTCAGTCAGGCTGTGGCATGTTCTTACTTCTCCATTGGAAAGGCAGGCTATGTGTGCCTGTCACACACACCCATATCAAATCTCAGATCTCCAGTCAAGCATTCAAGTGGGGAGATAACATCTTGGCATACTACTCAAGAATGAGTTTTCAAGAAGAAAAGGTCATATTATTACTTACTAATTCAGAACAATATATAATTTAATGCCTCTAAAAAGTGTTCCAAGAACTACAGAGATCTATTTCCTTCTAAGGCAGCAAAATATATACAGAAGATATATGTTCTCTTAATTTCTGCTATTCAGGAGATGATATAAGGAATAACAGTAGAGAGACATTAACAGTTATTAAAGCAGAACCAAAACCTAGCCCTGTTGAGAGAGTAAGAAGGTGACAATATGCTTCTCATTCATGTGTGATGGCCAGTGCATGGATTGTAAGGCCCACACTAATTGGAGTGCACAGAGGGAAGGTTTAGCCCTTCGCTCACTGTCCTCTCAAATGCACACCTAAAAATAAGGGAAATCAGCACTTGAATTTGACCTGCCAGTGAATGAGAAGCACCCCAGTGCAAGGACAGGGATGAAGATGTCTGGCCTCTGTAGGGAGGACACTGTCCTTGGAGCCTGAGAGCCAGGAGCAACAGGAGCGTGCTGGAATCCTGCAGACAGCCGCGGCAACTCCAACCACGCCTGTGCAGGCACTGGAAGAAAGACACACTCTTATTTTTAACCCACTGCTGAGTGACCTTATGAGCTGCAAATTAGCAGCTAAACAAATGTCCAGCCATAAGTATCACAAATAAGATGAGATTTGCTTTCAGACAACTGAGGGTAACCAAATTTATTACTTACATCTTTATAATGTGGGCAAATGTAAGAAATCTCAATTAAAACGTAGCTGCTCTGACACAGCAGAAACTGTTCATACAAATACATTGAACAGACACAGAAGGTCCAATTACTTAATACTTCCCTGTTACTATGGTCTGTTAGTGTTAGACTGTGTTAATGTGCGTGCATGCTTTCTTGTCAGGAATCTGGAAATACTCCATTCGTATTACGAAAATGATTTTTTCATGGAATCATAGAATGGTTTGGGTTGGAAGCGACCTTAGAGATCCTAGCTCCACCTAGTTCCAACTCCACTGCTGTAGGAAGGGATACCCCACACTTGATGAGGTTATTAAAACCTCATCTGATCCAGCCTTGAACACTGCCAGGGATGAGGCATCCACAACTTCTGTTTTTTGTTTCTGAATTATCCACCATCTCAATTTAACAGCTTGTGAAAATGTACAACACACCTCTTGGCATTACATGTCACTCTAGACTTTCACCTGTGATGACAGCAGGTTTGTTTTAATAAGCTGCAGTGTTTTGATAAGTAATGCATGTGTCTGCTGAATTGATACATACATTTTAAATATTAATGGGATATCAAAGCTAAATGAAAGCTTTAGAGAAGAGAGGGTAAGTGATTTAATAAGGTGGGACATTTAACTCCCTGATGTAAGCTAGCAGCACTTAAAATAGTGAGCTCAGTCCTTGGATAAAGAAACCAGAATACCTCTTGTTTTCTTTCAAGCGTAATTGCTATCACCCATAAGAAGTCAAAACAGCTATCTGGAATTCATTAAACAGCGTGGTAAAGCTGAAAGTCTGAGGAGTATAATACAAATTCAACATTAATGAAATGACATTTACTCAACAGCCATCACGGATTACACATCCACCTACACAACAAAGATACAGAATTAAACATTGTGTTACAATTGCTGACTGCATCTATTCACAGAGCAGTTAAACAGAGTATCTACCCAAACCTATCTTCCTACAAGATGCTTTAGTTCTGGACCATAAGAAAAAGCTAACATCACCTTTGGTTTGCTGAGCCAGAAGTGAACCACTGGGAATAGAATTACTGGGTTGAGATGACCCATTTCATATTATACACATTGGTTATGTTTCTGTGTACTTTTTTTCAGTCAGTTAAGGTGATAATAACCAACCAGAACTGATTTGGGTCACACACACACCCCAGACAACTCTTCTCTAAATATGAAAAGAAAAAGAGTGTTTGGCAAAATTTCTTACATTCCCTTGGTATTCTATGACTTATTAAATATAATTAGCAGATCAGCCAGCTTCTACTGTGAGAAAAGGTTACTGAGTTTGCAAACGTTTCCTAACAAGTATTACCTAAGACTCCTGTGCTGTGTGGAATGTGTGGGCTTGTTATTTCTCAAAATCCAAATATTTTTCATATTAATGCCTGCACATGACACTTTAAATCAGGTATCTACAAAAAAGTATGTTTCACAACCCTGCTAGAGTATCTTTCTGTACCTAATATATGTAAAATCTTCTTCCACAGCCATGTCAGCTGAAGAGACTTCTTTTCAGACCGATTTCTTTTCTGAACTGATTTCTAACACCTTTCTGTTCCCATCCCAAGCTTTTTTTCCTTTGGAAAGGAAGGTATTTAATAGTCTCTATGTATCAATGTGACCATGTTTAATAAAAGGCCCTAATGAGAAGGAATCTTCATTATCTTCATTAAATAATAAATGCATATGTCATGAAATCAGGAGTTAAGATAATGTTTAATATGGTACATAGTGTTAGAAAAGTTTCCATAGCTTCTAGGAAGCAAAAGCCTTTAAAGTTGGCACAATTAAGTTTTCAGCTTTTCTCCTGCTATCAACCTGGTCATTTGACTTGCAGTAAGTCACTTGCAATTTGTCCCTTTTAACTCCTCTCCTTCAGTAACTGCCTTGTGAATCCTTCCCTTTGTGGCACTCACAGCAAAACTCTGCACATCTAACTGCCCAGGAAGACATTTTCCTCCACTTCTGAAGTCCAGAAACCTGCTCTTTCCAGTGAAGCCTCTCCCTGGGTCTGGCTGACAGCATGCCCACCAAGCACAAGAAGAAGCATCTGCCAGCATCTCTAAACAGATGGAGACTATAGTAGCATTCAGTCATCCGCACTTGCAAGTTGCAGTCATGGTTCTAAACAAAGGAAAACATCTGCCTTTTCTACACTCAATACAAAAATGTATTTGCTGGACAACTGACCTCTATCTTGCCTCAGTACTCAGCTGCAGCACATGATTTTTGCTGTCCATTTTAACCATCAAGATTTCTTGAAGGTAGTCAGTCTTCCCTGGGAAGCACCCAGGGTGTCTCGCCAGGTCCCACAGCGCAGACACATGACTCTCACAGCAGTCAGATGAGGGACCAAAGGCACCCTTCAGCACTTGGCTCAAAGCATGCCATTCACAGTTTTATCCTCTGAGGTTTGCTTGCCATTTCGATACCCTTGCTCAGACTGGTGGAGGCAGCTGGAAGGTGCTCCAAGTCACTGTCTGTATCACATTTCAAACACTCGACAAGCTTTCGAAGCAGGCAGTCATGCACTGCAGCTCAAGCAGGGCCCTTCCAGACTTGTTGGGCTGTAGTACTTGTAGTGTCATTTCAATACCAAGACAAAGTTTCTAGCATGTATAATTTTGATGTTTTAAAGTCACAGATTTGGATCCTTGGAGGAGTAACCCATCTTTGAATAAGAAGCCTACAACTTGTGGTGCTGGACGCTCCTATCCCCACAGGAAATTAAATGCTGGGATTGCAGTCACAGGTTAGCTTGGTGTGTACTGGAGGTAACACAGATTTATTGAATCAGTTAACCTTGGAGACCAGGCAGCAAAAGGCTCCTTTCAGGGTCTCTGGGATTCCCAGATGGCCAGAGAGCAGCAGCAGTGCGAGAACAGGGTGTGCCCCAGGCAAGGCAGCTAACAAAGGGCTGCTGTTTGTCCTGGTGGGAGCAGCACTAACCGCCTTCGGCTGGTGGGAGGGAAAGCATTGTGGGAGGAGCAAGGATTTTTACATATGGTTTAGAGCAGAGATTTCACACCTTCGTAAAGCTTTAGCCTTCCTTCACTTTAACTAGGTAGCGAGCTGCCCAATGAGAGGTTGGTATTGGTCACTTCTCCAGCCTTGCTAGTTTAAAGATGATGCAGTTCTGGCGTTCTCCCTTCCACACACACGTTTCACTTACAATGCAATCCTAACACAGAAGTTAACTGTGTTCATAGCTTCCCAAATGACCCAGATTACAATGAGATAATTAACTGCTCATGAACAGCTATTCACTGAAAATGTCTATCACAGTATCTGTTAAGCCATTGAAAATCTTCATTACTGTATCTGTCAAATCTCTGGAAGAATGCAGGACTGTTTCTTTAGATTCAGAATTAGACCAGATTTAGCTGTTGTTTTCCAACTCTCCTGGACTGCGACAAATAAGCAAAGCTTTTTATCAGCTGAACTTGTGTTTTCTAAAACCACAAAAAAACCTCTCCATATATATGCCAGTTGAAGCTCCTGATTCAGACACATCGATGTGTGAAATAAATACATTTCACTCTCGTGTATGATTAGCAATGTCAAGTCAATTTCTTTAGAAGGCATTCATGGCATATTGTTTGTGAAACAGCAGCTCTGCATTTTGTATCTGAAACTACCTTGTTCCTCTCTTCCGAACAGCTTCACTGGCTAAACCAAGTTCAATCCACCAAACAATACATTATGAAAGCAATAAAGGTTTTCTATGCTCTTTTTATACATGGATGATGTGTGTGTTCTCAAATTCTGAGACACAATTAGTAGCTCTGAAGCAGTTTTACTCTATGCCTAAACTTGCTACACAATTTATAATGCAACATATTTTGAAGTCACTAACCGTCGACTGTATTTGCAATACTTTCTTATTTTTTCAAAACTTACCCTATTATATATGATGAAATAACATGAGAAAATTTAGTCACTCTTGACTCAAAAAAGAGTCTTTACAAGACAATAAAGCAGTACACAATTAGACAACACACAATACTTAGACCACATAATGGTACAACACTTTCACAACTTTATTTCTTAATAGTAAGCATGATATGAAATTATTCTTGGTCTTTAATACTGATCTATGCACATCTATTTATTGCTCTGGACAGCAGAAAACAAGCAACAGATTAATTCGGTGCCAGAAAACAATGAGCAAGAGTCATCACAAGGGAATCCTACCTGGATTAACTGTTTTCACTTCAACAGCAGCATAAGATAATGCATTTTTCAGACTGCCAAGCTGAGAGCCTGTGGAATCTGAAAGAAAAGGGAAAAGCTAATAGTAACATGACATCCTAGTCAGTATTAGAAATACTACATACTTGCATTTTTTTCATTCTAAATATGAGGAGAATAAATTTAAAGTAGTTGACTTCCAAATATCTGATTCTCTTGTTTCTGCAGGGCTTCATAGAGAAGTCAAAAGACTTATTTTAGCTGGGGCGCTCAAATTGCTTATTTACTCTGCCTCCACACCTATCCTAGATAAATTGGTCTTAAAATTACAATTAAGCAAAATAATGATTTCAAAATGGGTACAGGTAAGCTTTATCTACAATATAAACATCTGTAAGACTTCAGAGATATAATCTCATTTTATACATGAACAATATGCAAATTCTGGTACAAAATTCTAGGTGTAACCACTTCACTGAATGTGTCCACATTAAGAAGCCCTTAAGTACTTGTGACTTCTTGCTGTAATAAAGATGCTCGTTTATTTGCTTCATGATAGTTAATTACTCTGCTTTGAAAGTCAGCAATAAACTCCAGATCATAACTGGCTGTGCTCACCAACATCCAGCACATGTCCATTATGCCTACTTCTACAAACTGAGAACACCCCTCATCTCCTCTTGGCAATAAACTGCAAATTGGAGCAGCAGACCATGGAACACACATAGGAGCAGCCCTGGTGCAAGCATGGCAAGCACCTGACAGTCAAAAAAGGGACAAGGCAGGCTATCCTTCCATGTTCATAAGTCACCATCTCCTCTGCAAACTACAATACAGTTCATATCTCCAATTTATATTACATAGAATATAACTCCTCTTTAATATAGTTTGTAGTTACAGTTTATGTACTGATTCAACTATTATCTTTAAATACTGATGTCATTGAGGATATAAGCAATGAGTTCATTTTGTGAGCTTTTCGCTGCAGGCTTATTACATCACTGACCAAAAAAAAATAAAGATGTTGGCCACTGTAGCAAGATGTGACTCCAAAAGATTAAACAGACTGAAAACTCTTTAATATTAGCAGCTCATCTTTTCTTCTGAGCTTACAACTGTGAGAAAAGAATGATTCTAGCCATGACTAATAATGTAGATTGATAAAACATTTTCAGAACAAAACCTGGAGTCCCAAAGACTAGTCTGGTTGATGATACTGCTTAAGAACACATCGAATCTGTGGGGGGAAAATTCAAATTGTATTCCTTGGTAGTTAAGCATAATGAAAGCAGATATTCAAGAACATCAAAGTTTTGTACATATTCAGACATGCCTTATTCTGATGGGTTTTCCCTAAACAAGACTGCCAGCTAAAATAAAGAGCATGTCAATGTATCTATCATCTACTGATCTCTTTGAAAGCTCATTTGCCAGAGAACTTTAGTGAACACCTCATGGTAATGCTCAAAAATGATTCAGTAAAATACAAAACCATGGCATCAGAGCTGTTCTCAGATCTGCCATATGGCCAACATGACATGGTACAGACCTAGTGGTCCAGGCTGTCAAGGGCTTTTAAGGATACTGCAGTGTAAAAGTTATATGAAGTGCATTAAGTAATGTTTGCACCCTGTCTATTTCTGTAATATAGGGCAAGGTACTGTATTAGATAAGTATATGATATCACTTGTGATAGAAATGTCCACAATCCACTGAAAGCAGGTATAAATAAATTCAGTTATATTATTGTACTTCTAAGACTGAAATTAGGAAGACACAATTTAATATACCCCATTTTTTCTTTAACAAATAAAAACCAGCAGGAAGCAGGAGATGAGGTCAGGAAGAATAT
The DNA here is from genome assembly GCF_009819885.2 of Catharus ustulatus. Taxonomy (NCBI): domain Eukaryota; kingdom Metazoa; phylum Chordata; class Aves; order Passeriformes; family Turdidae; genus Catharus; species Catharus ustulatus. The sequence goes on along the minus strand of NC_046221.1, from coordinate 16,208,431 downwards.
ACATACACCATAGCCTGGGATTAAACTGCATTAGCACAACTATGTGGGAAGCTTTCATCACTCCTACACATAATTCATGTAGTTCTAGATGGTCAAACTTGCTTAACTCACTGCAATAACTTTCCGAAACATACTCTAGAAGACAACTAACACTAGACACTTGCTAGCAGCAAGACTGGATTTTTTCCTGCTTTTACTCATTACCATAGCAAGTTCCACAGTAAAACTTAACAATGAAGAACCAGTTTGGAGAGAAGATGCTACTGAACGAGTTTTTATAGATCCCTTCTGTTCCCTTCCACATGCTAGAGATAAATGAAAGGCTCACGGGTGGCCCAGGTGCTTGCCACACAAAAAGGGAAGATTCAGAGCATGAAAGCAGAACTAAGGCCGGAGTTTCACTGAAAGGCAACATTGCAACATCATAAGATGGCAGATTTACCATCTTCGTGAGAAGCACAGTACTCCTACAAAGCACTCAGGAAAGGACTGGAAGTTGCCACTTAGAAAACATACTTGTGACCATTTCCTATCAGGTGTTGGGATGTTAACAAAAATGCAAATAAACTTCCAAGGTAATAGCACATTCCTTAGCCTGCCTTTTCTGTATCTGGTATTGACTTTTATACTGTACTCTTAAAAACTTACAGCTCAGACACCTGCCTAATTTAAAATTTAACTTCCTAACGACGTGCTCCTACACAGAAAACATTTTATTACAAATACAACAGTGCAATACTAACTCAGGTTCAAGGTCCATCTGACATGGCATCCTGTTTCTAATAAGTACTGCTAGTGGATGCATAGAGAACAAGAACAGAGCAAACATACAGCAACCATTCCTTGATGCACTTTGTCAGCAATCTGCAGCTCTGGGATTTCCCATCTCCTTTTAAGTGCACACATGAAAATATAAACACATTCACAATAAAGTCCAAACCTAGTCGATGTCTGATATCATTTAAATCATGTCCTCAGCATACAGGTTTCTGCTTTACTCATTTTCATACAGATGAATAAACTGGCAGAGTTGAAACTGATTACTCTCATTCACTCATTTCCTAGCTCTGCACGATTGAATCACAAACCCTAAATTAACTGTTGCTTTAAGACAGCTTTCAGAAGCTACATGCAGTCACACACCCTGAACGCAAAAAATCTTAATCCAAACAGTGACATCTAGCAAAATCCTAATGCTAAGTAAGATTATAGATTTGATCACCCACATCAATTAAGGACAATGAATACTTTCAGTAAGTAAATAAACTAGCAACAAAATAAGTAAGACATTTCTAAAAATATGGCCAAGATATAACATCCCTGCATAAAAGGGACCTGATGGATGATAATCCTTACTACCAAAATTCTAATTACTATATTTTAAAATTAACACCTACAAAACAACATGCCACAGTAAAATAAGCTCTTGATCGAAATAAACTTAAAATAAGAACTCTAGACCACATCCAAAAAGCCTAAAAATAAAAAACAAATTCTGAATTCAGCACCAAAGATAGCCATGAGGTCTAATGATGATCACCACTGTCCAGACTGTTCAGTTCTCTTCAAAGGGAAGAATTCTGGTGCTGTGTGGGTGATATGGCTTAGTGCTTTAGGGGTTACAGTGATAGTGTTGACAGGTTCACGTTTGGACTTGATCTTAAAGGTCTCTTTCAACCTTGCTGATTCTGTGATCACTGAAAGCTATTGCCCCTGAAGCCATTCTACAGTTCATTTAGGGAAGAAAAAGCAAAGATATGGCAAGTTGTTTAAGAAATCAAATAAATTAAAAAGCTCTGGAAGCACAGAATGACAGGTTGTTATAAACACAGGTAAAATAAAACGAAGCTAGGAATTCAGAAGTGAAAGTGCACAAGCAGCATGCAAAGGCACCTAGTGCTCTTTCCTCAAATATCATCTACCTTCTCCACATGCAACACGTCAAATTAATAGCTATTTATTGCTCCACACAGATTAGATGTAGGCATTAACAGGAGCTAGCCTCACAGGTGAATGAAGTTATTACCAGCCAATTCATAAAAACGCCTCCTGTTCCCGATACCCCATAAATTGAAGTTGATAGGTCTCCAGAGCCCGGCTGCGCAGCCCGATGTCCCTTAATGGCTCTGTCACATCCATTACTTGCAGAACGAGCTCTGCGCAACGAATCCCGGCAGCCCGGCAGGTTTTAAAAGCCGGAGCACTCGCCGTGATTAGATCCACCGCGAGCTGCCCCCGCCCGCCCCGGCATGGGGGGGTCCCGCGCACCCGGCGCTGCCCGCACGGAGCCGCCTGCCCCGGGAGCCCCGCGGCCAGGGGAGCGGCTCCCTGGAGAGGAGGCGGCAATCTCGGAACCGGAGCCCCGCCAGGACCGAGCGGACACAGCCCGGCACCTGCCGCATCCCCTCGCTCGTCCGCCTACCCCTCCCGCGGCAAATCCCTCTGGCGCACCGCAGCCCCGCGAGCGCCTCGGAGCTCCCCGCCGCGACCCTCGCCGGCTCGCAGACCCCCGCGGGGCTGCGGCTCGTACCTGCGGCCGGGCCTGACGCGCGGGCGCGACTCAGCTCCGTCTACCCGCGGCTCCGCTCGCCCCGGCTCCGCATCGCCGCCGCGCTGGGCCGGGCCGGGCCGGGCGCGCCGCCCACCGGGGCGGGGCCCGAGGAGCCCAACGGCCGCGCGCCCCCGGCCCGCCCGCTCCAGCGCCCGCGCGCCATTGGTGGCGGCGGGAGGGGCCGCGCGGGGCCGGGCCGCCATTGGCCCCGGCGGAGGCGGGGCCCCGCCCGCGGGGGGCGCGTGACGCCGAGTGGCGGGGCTGGGCCCGGGTCCCGCGCCGGGAGCCCCTGAGGGATGGGGCACCTGAGGGATGGGGCATCTGGGGGATGGGCCGCTCGGGGATGGGTCCCGCTCACAGCTCAGCCCCTCGGGGATGTGCCCGCCTCACGGCTCAGCCCCCCTCAGGGATCAGCCCCCTCGGGGATGGGCCCCCCTCACGGATCAGCCCCCCTCAGGGATCAGCCCCCCTCACAGCGCTCTAAGCGCGGGCCGCGGGAATTCCGCGGGGTCTGCCGGCGGGGCTGACAAAAATTTGCTACGGCTCTGCAGGAAAGCGAATGCAATGCTTTTCGCACAGTTACTCTTTGTGCTGTTAAGCTTCTTCCTATTTTTGTTTATTTATTATGCTAATGTATTTCAAGTCTTTGTGTTGGAACACCTTTGCACGCACATGTAGTCCTCTCTAGAAATGTGTTAAAATTGTTTGCTGGACATATGAACTCGCATCTCGTTTGGACATTTTTAGCAGTAGAGCCCTCAGACCTCGCAGGCGAATGTTGCAAACCGTGGGTCAGGGCGGTGCACAGGGGAGCAGCAGTGATCTGCAGCAGCTGTTTGTCCAAGCCCGGAAAGGAGTAGTGACAAAGCTAATTAACTCATTTGTCAGCTCCGTGGCTTCTGTTTAATGCACACGCTTACAGTGAACCACTTATCTCACTGTGATCCAACTATTCTGTGGTAATACGACGATGTTCCTCTAAAGCTTATTGACAATATCCTTAAAAGGTACTGTGGGAAAACAATACTTCAGTTTGCTTCTCCTACTGGGTTTTGTTTCCTCCTGTTTTGTTTCGCTCTGAATCCTCAGTGTTAACGCAGACACGATCCCTCAGGCTGGCTCTGCTGCGCTCCCAGCCCTGGTTCGGGGCCGCCGGTGCTGCGTGGCCGTGGGACACCGCGCTGCTCCAGCGGGGAGCAGGGGAGGAGCAGGACAGGCAAGGCTGGTGGTGTGCGGCTGAGAGATGGACAGGGCTCCCTTGGCAGCTGGCAAGCTGGGTGGCTTCCCCAGAAGAAGAGCCTGCAGTCCTATCTGTGTGTGAAAGAACGAGATTTTGCTCGTTCAGTGAATCTATTCTTAGTGGGTTTGCTTTTCATATAATAAAATATGCCAAGGATCTTTTCAGTCTTTTCCAAGCAAAGTAATACACTGGTATTATAAATATGTGTGTTTGCAACAGCAGTGCTGTCCAGTATCCACACTCAGCACTGTACTGCCAGCCTGCAGAAGTGTTCTCTAGCCTACAGCATACTGTACTGATACTAGTTTCTAGCTAATCCCTTGGGAATACGGCATTACAGGTGTTTTTGGACAGCTGTAATTCTCCTGCACTGAGAGGGGCCTTTCAGCATTGTCTTCAATCAGCATTTTGAATGAAGGCTTAATTGTGCCAAAAATTCATTGCAATATGTATGCAGTTCCAGAAGACTAGTTTCTTACAGTTTCCTTTCATGTCTTTTATTACTAGACATATGGTTCTGTAGTGTATAATGCATCTACTCTCATTCAGCTTGCTTTGACATTTTTTCCTATTCAGTTTAAAATTGCAGTATTCTGTACACTACATAATTACAGGATTTTATTATGTTGTCAATCATTTTTTGTTTAGATGAGCAAATCATTAACAATTACTTCCCTTTTATCCATATCTTCAAAGACAGGACGTGGTCCTTCCTTTTGTGATCCATCAGCAGCTGAAGCATTCCTGAAAGGAAACCTGTTGATCATACATGGTTAGTTTTTTAATAAGTTATTCTCAAAGCTAGTAGAGTAATTACAGTGCCTAGAAAAGCTAGACACATGAAATGTAGCTCAATTCCTGGATGAATACATAACTTTATGGGTTTTGAGATCACATTGTAAGTATTCATCTCACTGTCCTTTTAAAGAAATGTTTCACAAGATAAAACAAATGCCAAGCTAATAGTTTCCTTCTTTTTATGCTGAGTACCGCCCAAGTATTTTTTTCATATCTTGAGACTTAACCTCATTTGGAAAATTAATTAAAAAATAAACAGTTCTGAGTTCTGATACTTTACATGCAAACTTTTAGTTGAGGTCAGGCTGTTGTTGGAGAAATTTAAATTCCCCAGGATGAAAGTGCTGACAGACACTAAGCAACAAAATTCCAAAACAGGGCTTCCAGCCAGAAAGATTAATTGCCGTTGTGCCCATCCATGTATTATCCTTCCTTTCCTGTTGAAGGGTTTGGCAAGAGTGAGCTGACCCCTCTATTGGTTTTGAAAAAGGGTGTATTCTCCACAAATCCAAAGCAAAGCACCTCCTGTAAGCTGAACACTCACTAATAGCAAACGTGATGAAACTAAGGAGACAATGAAAAACTTTCCACAGGTCAGTGCTTTTTCCAAACCTGGGAGCTTTTCCAAACCATCTTCAAAGAACATTTTTCAGCATGACTTTTGTTAAGAACTAAGTATCTCAAAATCATTAAATCAGTCCAAGTCTGAAAGTCTAAGAGCCAGACTAGAAAAAGATGGTTAAGGAGGTAAATTTAGGCAGCTTGAATGACCTTCTCCTTTTCTTTCCAGAGGTTTTTCTGGTGGAAAATGGCAGGAAGAAATAAGACACTTCAGAGGCTGTTGAGATTCTGGTCCCCAAAACACTGCAGACATGACGGGTACATCTGGGGTATTTTCTTCTGTCTTGCTGAAATGGTTGGAAATCTGCAAAGGCAGCATGCTACATCTCTCTCAGGGGCATGCAACAGTAGAAAAACGTCTCGAGTGGTACCATGTCTGCATAGCACTGTGCACATTCCTCCCACAGAATCTTCCTGCTTGCCTCTAAAGATTTAGCCCATCACAAGGTGTTGGCATCTCTCTTTCCAGTTGCTAAGTTGTTGTTACAAGGCAGTTAAAAACATATTAAATACTTTTCTAAAATTATTTTTCCATGCAGGCAATTGCTGTATTTGGCACAAAGATATTATATGATTATTAATGGCAAGTGAAACTGAGCCAGTTTCTCTTCAAAGTGTGGCCAGCCCTATGGGACAATTTCAGAACTCCTGCTTCAAATATGTTTGGTTGTGTGTGTTTAGAAACTGCTTTGCTGTTATTCACCTCCTGACACTGACACTTTTGCTGTGCATAGCTGAGATTCTTGCATAATTTAACAGAGCCATCTCAGGTGTCTCCCACTCTGTTCCCAGCATTCAAGCTGTGTTCTCTGGATTGTGGCACACAGTTTGTGGTGCATTACATTTACTGAAGAGTTTACCAGACTTGCTTATTTAGAAAATTTTCTAGAAAACAGGTTGGGTGGAGGTTTTTTCAATCACATCTATTTGATTTGCTCCAAAAATACTTATGGCAGCTGTCTCCAGGCAAGTTTATTTCCTTGATTTTTCTCTGATACGAGTATAAATGATATTATTCTATTTTTCATCTCAAATTCCAACATTGTTGGTGCAAGTGAAATAAATAGTCATAGACACCTTTTTTTTTCTGGTGTTTTTAAATACTTGCTTATGTTTTTCATGTTACTGTTTCATCTTCATAGTATTTCAGCAGACAGGCTTGTAGATAGCACAAAGGACTGGCTGAATGGAACTGGAACCAGCAAAGTATCTGTTTCAGTCATTGCAAACTGAGGATACTGGAAAATATAATGTTTCAATAATTGCAAATCAAGAATACTGGAAAATATGTTAAAATGGTTTCATTTATTAAAGGCATATTTAGTTTGTTTTCTCACTTTTTCCAATTCTAATTGCAAAACCTTCTGATTTTTTTTTTTTTTGTTCAGCCATACTCTGAAGCATATCTAACTATAGTAAATGAATTATGCAAATTTTTTATTGAAAGAACATGCACATGCATATGTACACATTATTTGCCTGGTCTTCCTATTACAGATGCAACTTGTAGTATCATCCTAGTTTGTTAAAGCAAAAAACTGCTCTAGAGATTCCAGATTTCTGACTGATAGAAAATGACAGTAGAAATCTGTCATGCTTGTGTAGGGCACATGGAGCCTGAATACAGTAATATGAATAAATATTGAAATATGTTGAACATTATTTTTGTTGGTTTATGTTGAGAAATTTTTCTAGCTGCTCAATAAAGTAATTTTAACTTTCTTCTTTCATTATATTTATAAAAGTCTCAAAATATATCATCTTTTTCCCCTCACCTTGTAAAATTTTTCTGTCTATAGCATTAGTCATGGAATACTAAGTTGGAAGGGACCTGAAGGATTATCTATCCAACCTTTCTTGGCAAAAGCATCATCCAGACCAGATGGTCCAGCACCCTGCCCAGACTAATCTTAAAAGTGTCCAAAGTTGGGAAATCCACCACTTTTTGGGGGGAGATTATTCCAGTGGTTGGTTGTTCTTGTAAAAGATATTCCTCTTGCGTCCAATTGGAATCTCTGCGGATGTAAGTTGTACTCATTACACTTTGTCTTTTTCATGTGTCTCATTTTAAAAATTGAGTCTCCATCTTTGTAGCCACCCCTTAAATACTAGAACCATTACCTCCATCAGGTCTCCCCTGAGCTTTCTTATCTCAAGGCTAAGCAAGCCCAGTTCTCTCAGCCTTTCATCACATGGCAGGCTTTGAGCCCTAGATCATCTTTGTGGCCCTTCTCTGGACCCTCTCCAGCTCCCCACCTATTTTTTGCATAACAGGGACAAAAACAGAATTCACTATTCCAGGTGTAGTCTGGCAAGTGCTGAGTAGAGCAAGGTAAAGACATCTTTATGTCTGCTAGTGATGCCCTCGTTGATTCAGCCCAGTATCCTGTTGGCTTTTTTGCTGCAGCAGCAGACTGTGCACTCATACTCAGCTGCTCACATGGGCCAGGTTCCTTTCTACTGAGCTTCTCCCCAGTGGCCAGTTGATCCCAGCCTGTGCTGCACTCATGGATTATACTTTCCCAGGTGCAAAACCTTACACTTGTCCTTATTAACTTCATAAGATTCTTGGAAGCTCACCCTTACAGCTTGTCCACATCTTCCTGCAGGGTGGCTCTTCATCCCAAAGTGTCCAGTCTCCCACTCCCTTTAGGGGAAGCTAACTTTGTCAGGTTTACTTGACCGCATCATCCAGATTGCTTTTGAAAATACTGAACAGTGCTGGGCCCAATTCTGATCCCTGGGAGGCCCCACTTGTGGCAGGTTGCCAGCTGGGAAAGGTGCCAGGTGCTGCTTGTCACCCTGCTCTGGGTGCAGCCTCTCAGCCAGCTCCCACCCACCCTGTGGACTCTTGTCTAGACCATAAGGCCTCAGTTCTCTAGGAGGAGCCTGATGGAAATTGTATCGAGAGCCTTGGAGACAGGCACATAGATAATGTCCACTGTTTGTCCCACATCAACTGAACAGGTTACTTTGTTCTAGAAGGTGCTCATGTTTGTCAAACAGGATTTACCCTTGGTGAACCCATGCTGGCTTTTCCTAGCCACATGCTTCATCTGATAGGCCCAGGAGGATTCATTCCGTAGTTTTCCCAGGGACTGAAGTAAGACTGATGGGCCTGTAATTTCCTGGAGCCTCCTTTAAGCTGTTTGTATAGATGGGTGTGACATTAGTCTTCTGGGTTGCTCTCAGTCTCCACAGCTTTTCAAAGCTTGAGGAGAGTGGCCTGATAACATGACCCAGTTCCTAACACCCATGGGTGGATATTGTCAGGCTCCATGATGGTGGGTCTGTTTTCACATCAATCTGCATTTTTGTCCCAAGGCCTGGGGCCCAATAGTGCTGGTAAAGAGAGGTGAGGAAAGCCTTGAGCCTTTTAAGTTTTGTTGGTGACTAATTAATCTCTCCTGTTTAATAATGGGCCAGTATTTTCCTTCTGTTTCTGCTTGTTGATTACATACCCAAAGAACCCTTCATTGTGGTTTTTTGACATCTCTGGCCCATTTCAAGTCAAGCTTTTGCTTTTCTGACTGCATCTCTGCACACCCTGGTAGTTCTCAATGAGTATTCATTCACTTTTCCATCTCTGGTACACATCTCTTAGTTTTGAGCAGACACAGAAGTTCTCAGTTAAGCCAAGGGGGTTTCTTGCTCCACCTATTTTCTTTGCTTTTAAAAAGGATGAAGATTTTGTGCTTCCAGAAGAGCATTCTTGAAAAGCTCCCAGTGCTCACTAACTCCTTTATCCTCCTTGGAATACCTCCTGAGCTCTAAGTGAGCTAAGTTTGCTCTTCTGTGATCTCAAACCTTTGTCTTAGTATTAACCTTCAGGGTACTTAGCCAGAACCCAGTGTTTTTCTGTGGGAGCACCTTTAGGATTTCTATTATATGATAATTTCTCCTCAGGATCCAGCTATCATAGAGGTACACACATCTTCAGATCTGACCTTTTTATTCCACATGCTCACTGAGATTATCATGGATGTTTTTGTTGTGCATAAGCTGTTTCGAATTTTCCTGCAATTTTGATACCCTTTCTGCCATTCAGTTTATCTATCTATCTATCTATCTATCTATCTATCTATCTATCTATCTATCTATCTATCTATCTATTTATATCAACTTGACCAATCATGAGACTACTGTCCAATTTGCTGAGCTTTGCAAAACACCCTTTGATGCTACTTCATCCAACTTGAGAAGTTCTGTCAGACCCTTCTTCAGCTTGGAATCTTCCTGTTTAGAAAAGTTACATACATGAATAACTATTACGTTAGTTATTAATGCTACTTCAGGTTTAATGGTGGCTGGTTTTCAATTCACAAAATTCTATGATTTTTCATACAATTCCTCATTGCATGATCAATGTCTGGCTATCCCTTGTTTTTCTTACTAGAATTTTATATGCTTTATCAGTCCTGATTTGCAGTTAAAATACTTCCATTATTGACATGCAGAAATCAAACTTCTCCTCAGAGTTTTGCTGCCACCTCCTGATCCCTGGCACACCTACTGGTTTCTTACTTAATATTGTTTAATGGTTTGGATTTGCTTAACTAAGCTACCTACCAACACCAAACTTCACTGTACCAAAAGCAGACATGTCCTTCATACTTCCTTAATGTTAATATCATATTTTAAAATGGTATTTGGTGAGGATAAAATACACAGTTGTTTGCAATACTTCAAAAACAAGGTATATTTATGAGTTAAATGCTGATGCTGAAGTTTCTTACAAAACAACTTCAGGATGCGTGGAGGAGTTCTGAAAGAATTAAAGACATAATGAATGCAAAGTTTAGAATGTATCATCCCTAATTAAGCTTCCACTTTACTTTGCTGAACTCCTGGAAGGGTGAACTGTTTGCTCCACAAGATAGTTAAAATGTCACTGCTTTCTTTATCTTTCCTGGCAGTTACAGAAAACTACTATTATTAATGAATTTGGATGTGGCTGCATGCCAAGAATGTGCTGTTCCATGAGTGTGATCCTGCAACTGCATTTTAGTCTTCCCCTCACAGACTAAAGAGAAGTCTGATGCTCAGAGATCAAAGTCAGAAGCTGAGGAGTGGGATCCACTATGTGTTTGAATGACAGGCAGAAGTATGAAGAAAAATAGAATACAGTCAGATAAACAGTTATAATTTCATTTTAATTTGCTATCTGACTTCCTGATCTCGTTTGCCTACATTTTCTCCACAAAGCCCTGTCTTACCCTCCCCAGGCCAGGAGCAGTTTGCTGCTCCATTCCCTTTGCACAGTGCATGGAACTGAACAGAAAACAGATCTCCCTTTAGTATATCCTAAATTATCATCATCTACAGCTGAAGTAGTGGGCTAAACTTTTAGGAAATGCATTAGAAAATAGGCCACTGCACAGGTACAGACATGACACCAAGACTAACAGTAAATATCAACTGCAGTCCCACAAAAGCACATTAACTAATAAAGAGGAGGGAGCCAGATGCAATTTTTCATAAATTGGCATACACTTGTGGCATATTTTGAGTTTGAAATTCTCTCATGGGGCAGCTGATGCTGAGTGCTTCTGACAAACAGTCTATTCCAGAGGGAAAGGGGGTTGCTGTGGAGCTAACCTTGCCCTCCCAGTTCACAGATGTTGCTATGTATGTGGCTGCAAATTGGGGAATATCAGAACAGGAGCCACAGTGCCTGAGATGCACCACCTGCACTTGGGCATTTACTGAGTAGTAGAGAGAATTTTCTAGACTGAAAAATTAGTACCTATTACTGAAAAGTCATGTAAGATGAAAGATGCTCATTATCTATCCAGCTATTTCCAGTCATTATTAAGCATACTTGTTCTCTATCAGATAGTTAAACTACTCTTTATTAGGCTTGTGTGACAAAAACTGAGAGCCATGTACTCCTTCAGATACCAGGAAAGACACCAGAATTAAATATAAATTTTCCTCCAGGACCCAGCAAGATCTACACCTTACTCTTGCACCTAACAAGGCATGGTAAAACCTACCCTTAATATAAGGATTGCACTCAGCTATACTGTTCTTAGTCTTCACCAAAGTGCCTCACCAGCATAAGATTTGAAGCTTCCTGATAAGTGCCAGATACCTTAGATCTGTGCTTATTCATTGTGTCTGGATGACTCAAGCACAGGCAAATTCCTTGCAGGCAGTAATGAGATTGGTCTCAGATTTATCTCTTCCTAAGTAGAAGTGGAGATGCTTTGAGTTCAGGCTGCAGCAAAGCTCACATCCAGAAAGAAGTGTATCTTCTGGAAAAATCCACTTGCAAACCATTCTTCCTACCTGGGTGAAGCAGTCGTTGCTTCTCAGCCGTCCTAGAACTCCTCCTCTATGCTTGGGCACAAGCTCCTGCCTGTGAAAGGTGGTTTAGCCCAACAGGACCATAAGCTGCTCAGGATCAGCAGAAATATGGAGCATGAGTCTGACCAGAGCTGGTGAATACCACACTCCTCTGTACTCACACTCTTCTCTGCCTGCTCTGGAGAAGGCTGAACTGGGAGCCCTACTCTTTCTTGCAAGTGAAAGATTAGCGCTTTCTGAATCTGACTGAGAGAAAGGCAAGTGGCTGCAACTTAGAGCTGTCAACTTTGTCTGAGAGTGGTCTTTTCAAGTTAACATTTTTACCTCCCTAGGCTGGATAACAGATTGTGGATCTTTGGTTTCTATTTTTGCTTATCTCCTCTAGAGTGAATTATAAGCAGCCTGACTGTGCTTGTTGCCTGCCAGCACAAGCCAGCCAATCTAGTGCAAAATCTCATTATAAGTCTTTTATTTTCAACTCACTTAAACTCCAGTACTGTCCAGGTCTGCCAGAAATGTTGTTCTGTCTCTATAGGGGATTGGTCTTTCCTGCCTGGAGAATACCTTTATCCCATTCTGCTCTTTTTTTTTTTTTTTTTTTTTGCATATGTATGTACACATATAAGGGACAGTGGGAGGAAGAAACAGCTCCCCTAAGAGACAAACATCCATTTCTCTCCCTAAGCTGGAAACCTATTTAAATCTGCTTGATGGGAATCAGCCCTTCAGCTGATTCCCAACACATGCACAAGGTTGGGTGAGCAGCTCTCTGCTGAGTTTTTAAAGAGCCCATACAGCCTGTTACACAGGGTTTGACATTTCCAGTGCAGGACCCAGCTTTCAGCTCTTTGTGCCAGGCTACTCTGATTCACACTGGAAAAGTCAATACTGGTTGTCTGCATCACGTGGGTGTTTTTCTTGCCTGGGGAAAATATCAACCAAAGGGTTTAGTAATTTCTGAAATTAAATTTAGGAAGGTTACATTGGTTTTCAATAAGAAAAAATTAACTTTTTATTAAGAAAGTTTGTTTTGAAATTGAGCAAGGGAGGCCTTTGTTAGATGCTTTTTAACCCCCCAAAAAATCTATTCTCATTTGCCCAAATTTTAGGAAATTTCAAATCTCAGTTTATGGAGAGAATTGCTACTGCTTAAGGGTTAAAGTTGTCCCAGAGCAAGCTTGTGACTCTCACAGTTACAGTCCTGTTTGTGCATCATTCCCACAGTTCAAATAAGGCTCTCCAGCCCCTCTCAGCTCCTGGCCTGGGCATGCACTCTCTGTACAAAGCCACTACACATGGTGCAGCCCAGGATTACACGATGGAGACAGAATTTCCCAATAATGGTTGTTTCCAGCTGCCACATGCTGAGCCGGAGCCAAGCAACGAATGGAGAGCAGGGACACTTTCCTGCACTTTCAGTGACCTCTGTGTTGGCATCTAGGCAATGTGGAGGAAGAAACTGTCTGATTCAGAGGCAAGCAGTGCAAGAGACAGATCTGAGACCTTCCTCTGGAGAACCAGCAGGCTGAACTGGAAGTAGGAGCATGTGGGGTGAAAACTGGGACTTGCAGAGAGGGCCAATACTCAGAATTGGCAGGACAGCAATACTGCTTTGAAACCATGGGAGAAAATGACAATTTGCAGAGACTAAAGATCCAGAGGAATATTGGAGTTGTAGGCTAAAGAGGTGAATGCAAGATGGAGAGAAAAAACTGCTCAAGAAACTGAGACACAAGAAAAGGAAACTGATAGAGAAGTTGCTATGAAGAGGGCAGATGTTCTGAGAATGCAGTCCCAGGAAAGACACTGGCCCTAGAAACCAGTGGATATGGGTGGCATTGGCAAGTGGACAGAGTGAGCAGTCCCAGATGAGAGAGAGCCAGGATAAAGAGTCAGGAGGAAATTAAAAATTATTGGGCAAGGAGATGTGGAGTAAAGGCTTGGCTCAGCTTGGAGTTTGAATACAAGGACTTGTTTCTAATGAGCGTTGGAGAACAAAATAAATAAGGCAACAATTGCAACAAAATAAATAAGGCAACAATTGCAACAAAACAAAGAGTAGCCAAATTATCATCTTCTTGTTAAAGACCTGTAACTGTACACTCCAAGAAGACAAGAGGGAGCCCAGGACATGAGCAGCTGCCTTGTTTGGACACAGGACCCACCCTTGCACTACTTGCATGCTGAACTGGCCACTGCCAGAGCAGACCATGCCATGCCCACTCAACTGGCTCTAGCAGGGCTGTGGGAGCCCAGGTGGGTGGCTTTGCTGACTGTGGGCATTCCTGGAAGCAACACTGTTGCAGGCAGGACAAGTCAAGAATGTCCCTTGCTATGTGTGAACCTTTTCCAGGGTGCACCCTCTAGATCTTTTAATGCGATTTTTGCTTGCTCTCTGCTTGCCACCTCTTGGTGGTCAGGCTCTTGGCTGCATTCTGACTCAGACAACAGGAGCAGAGGTTCTGGCTATCTCGAGTAACAATATGGCTTTTAATGATTTTAATCTATCAATCACATTAATTATGGCAACATAAAAATGGTGAAATCTGTTGTAGATGAAATGTTTTCTAGTATTCATCAAATGAATAGCAGAGAATGATTTTTGTACTTAGCACTGCTTTCTTGAATAGATCTTTGCACTTATTTTCGAAAATAGTTCCTGATCTTCCTCCTCTGACCGAGGTGTATGGGCATAACTGAGTGTTCAGAGTGGGTTGATCCTCTTACTTGGGGCTATGTTTAATAAAAACTCAGCTGTCTCCAGGTTTCTGTGTGCAGAAGGTCGTAATGCCACACAGATGGCACACAGGTCCATGCATGGTGCTGGTCTTCATTTCTCTCTGCAGTCATGTCATCATTTGGGTTGAGCCAATCTACTGTCACTTAAGATCAACCAGGTTCCACCAGCATTTAAGAGTCTATGTGGCATTTTCTAGGTGATGACCAAATGTGTCTCATAAGGCTGGTGCTAGCACAGACCCACTGTAGGAATCATTTTCTGGAGCTCCAGGGATGGTTTTGCTGCACACAGCCCACTGAAAATGTTTCCCATAGAGTAACACTTCAGTTGCCATTGATACTCTTTGAGAAAGAATGACTGAAGGCTTCATCCATAGACCAATCTAACCCCGGCAAGATGATGCCAGGGCTTACTCTGAGCTGAACTCAGCTACATTTCTTTCATTCTCTATACAATCCTTTCTAATATAGTGAATATTGAGATGAATTTGGTGTTTTGTTCCTGTACTGTAGCACTTACAGCACTTACTTTACGTTGTAAAACTGACATACATAGCTAGATTAAAAATATCCCCTAATTTCAGTTTGTGATTTTTATTACTTTTTTTCCTGGTAATACCTGATGCTGTGTATGTGTCACTTTGTATGTTCAAAGCACAGTTTCTTCATCCTCAGCTATTGTTATCTTCAGCATGTCTACAAATCAAATCCTAGGTTATCAAGTCAGCACCCAAAACAAAGGATATGAAGCTAAGGAGTAGCACAATAAGAACTCCTCTGCTGAAACCTTCTAGCAGAAGCAGACTCCATTCCCCCAGTGAGAGTTCTGTAATTGTAAAGCAATCCTATTTCTTCATGCAGTCGCCTGTGTCATCATTCACCATTCATTTTCCATCTTCTGCAACAATGGGAACAAGGGTCTGGCAGATAACAGACACTTTTGGTTTAGAAATTGTTTCATACCCACACCAGGCCCAAAAACTAAATATGCAGTGTTGTAAGTAAAAACTATGCTAGAAGTTAGAATTACAAAATTAGCTTTGTCCAGTTTTAGCAGTTGATTGTGCAATATTAATACTGTCTGAATGTATTTTTTTTTTCTGAATAGACTCATTTATGTGTTTTACCTGTTTGGTACCTCACAGTCTTTTTCCTCACAGCAGCTGCTGAGAAAAAATTATAGGAGATAAGAAAAACAGGGAAGTTGATTTGGACTAGTCCATGCAGGCAGCTTGAACATGTTGGCATTACCACTTCACTGCCATTTAGAATGAGAAAGGCCAACAGAAAGGGTTCAAGGACATTTTTGCAGGCAAGCTCCTGAAAGCAATTATGTGGGGATAAGCATAGGACTACACATATGCTGTTTAATAAGAAACATTATAGTCCCTCTATAAAAGGCTTTTGCACCAGAAAATATGATTTGATTTTATTTAAAATATCTGAAAAGCAGACAAAGTAAGTGGTTGACTTTTCTTCAACTTGATGATTCATGTGTAGTTCTGGAAATACCATACCTAATCTTGCAACAAAAAATGTGGTAGTTTTTACCACTGAGTAGAACAGAGAGAGAGTGAGGTAGACTGTCTGGTTCCAGGTTGTTTATACTGTACATGTGTCAGCACTTTGTGTGCAGTCAGTGTCACTGTGTGCGGGTGGCCTTTAGTATATTCTGTGTAAAGTAGTATCCTGGGGAGTTCCAGCTTTCTTTCCCACTGATGGAGTGAGAGCTCAGAACCACTCTTCTCTCTGGAGCACTCTCCAGACACAGCATCAGAAGTGCAGTGTTACTAAATACACAAACAAAATGCAAAAATGTTGAGGGAAAACTTGTGGACCAAGTATGCTGCTTACTAAACCTGTTTGTCTTTCTAGACACCAGCAAAGGGTGATGAAAAGGACTCTTCTATTAAAAAAACCCCAACCCTGTCTGTGATATGTAATGTTATTTCCTTTCAGAATCAGGTTGGTAATGTCTCTTTAATGTGCAGCACTGTGAACTTAAAAGAAATCTCATTATCAGCCTTCCTAGCCTTAAGCACTTCATCAAGTATTCCATGACTGCTGGCTTGCAGATGCTGCAGTTAAGGTGCTGGGTGGTGGGGTTTTGTTTGTGTTCCCTTAGGTCTTTTTTTGTTTTTGTATGTGGCTATAAATATCTCACTCCTGAGAAAAGACATGAAAGTACTTTCATAGACATTAATTAGACGCCATATGATTTTTTCCCTCAAATTCTGGAGTCACAAAGCATAACTTTTAATTACCCGTTTTTGTTTGGGGAATAGTAATTTCTTCTCCAGGCATATATCAAGATGATCAGAAACATGAATAATTTCTTCTCCAGAATTCTTGATTTCCCTTGGCCAACTTTTAATAAATAAGAAAACATTTATCCCTGAATCAAAGAGCAATGCACCCCTGAGTAAAAGTTCCAGTTCTTCTGTTGTGGGTCTCAGCACAGTGCATCTATCATGCATTGTTCAGAGATCCTCAAGATAGATCAAAAACGAGTATAGTTCATTCCAGTTAATTTCTTAATATCTACATTAAAGACAGAAAATTTAATTCAACCGTATCACCTAGTTTAGGCTTCATCCAGAGAATATTACATGCTCATGCTGTATATCCAGGCATGAAGGAGAAGACTCCTTTTTGCAAAATCCAAGCATGTGAGTTTGGGCTGCCTGGTGTGATATTTTGGGGCAGTAGCTTTCATTGCAGTAGAAGCTCATAATGATCTATTGGTGTCAGAAACAGCTACAAAGTGCTGAGAGAGGACTTTCAGACAGATGATCCATTGAAGCAATGATTCACTGTTTGCAGTACTTCAGACTTCAAAACTACTTCTTGCAGTTCTACTTCCATCAGCATGCAGGAAAGAAATGTGGAGCACAGGACTGTGTGTAAGGACTGCACTCCACAGCTGCAGAATCTTCACAGTGCTGAAGCTTTTGAAAGAACTGTGCGGAGGAGGAGGATTTTGCAGAGACATCTGAAGGTATCCTAATGACTTTTAGCCTTTGATGTGCTTGGGTTAACCCAATTCAGATTCTCAGTATATACAAAATATTAGGAGATCTTTTAAGGTTTAGTTTCTTTTCTTCCTTTTTTATTCCCCTCTGTTTTTGGTTTTTTTTTTCCTTTCTGCTTAATTTCTAAAAAGTCGAGGCTTAGATGACTGTATCTCCCCAGTAATTATTCGATTTGTTACCAAGTTTAAATTAGAATTGACTCAGGTCTCAAATATATTTGAATTTACTCAGAGGTAAATTCAATTTTGTGAAAACAGGTGGCTGACAGAATAAAGAAATCAAAATTGGCTACCCCACACTGAAAAACTACAAGAGCTCAGCCCTTATTAGGTGTCAGGCAGTCTGTTCAGGGAAAAGAGCAATGTCTGTCAGCACCCAAATAATTATAAAAGCTTCCATCAAAATTCTGTATAGATAGAAAATCGGGGAATTACAGCACAGACACTTGGTGTCAAAAGTGTTGTACCATTGCCATTTCTTTGTCCAGTGTGAAAGCAGGGATGAACCATTACATATTACTTGGGCCCCCCTTCCCTTCCCTTCCCTTCCCTTCCCTTCCCTTCCCTTCCCTTCCCTTCCCTTCCCTTCCCTTCCCTTCCCTTCCCTTCCCTTCCCTTCCCTTCCCTTCCCTTCCCTTCCCTTCCCTTCCCTTCCCTTCCCTTCCCTTCCCTTCCCTTCCCTTCCCTTCCCTTCCCTTCCCTTCCCTTCCCTTCCCTTCCCTTCCCTTCCCTTCCCTTCCCTTCCCTTCCCTTCCCTTCCCTTCCCCATTAAAAAAAAATTAATTCCTGCCTCCCAACTAACACAATAGAAGTTTATGAATTCAGATTTTAATTTTGTGTATTTGCCATTGAAACCACCATTTCAATTACCTCCTGCCTGCTCTGCCAAATACATACTGTAAAAAATACATACTGTCCTGATGTTCCCTATTTTAATTTGATTGCAAATGTTCCTGCACTCCACTAAGGCTGTGTCTCTTTCACACTTGGTTTTCCTTTGCTTTCCAGCTTGTATTCGTATCAGGAAGACATTTGTCCGAATTAGTGGCACACCCATCCTATGACCAAGAATGAAATTGGCCTTCTCAGTAGTTCTTAGTTTAAATTAAAAGTTCTCTTTTTCTCATAAATATTCTAAACCTGCTTTTTCTAAGCTTTACATCTTTATAAAGATATAACTCTGGATTGTGATGAAGGACTTTTGGGGTCCTTGGCATATAATGATCTGGCTGCCATAAAATCCGAAAGAAGAGTATTTATAGCAATATTTTGAAGTTAGAAATTACTACTATTAACAATCCCAGATTACTAAAGAATATGGTTTAATCTGAAGGAACAAGTGCCTTTTGGCAGTGAATGCCATACAAATGACTTAGTTTTAAGCTGCTTTATTGATCAAAGAATAAATCGCTGGGCTCAGAGAGAGAACTGGTGACCACTCAGTGTCACTCAGTGTACATTCTGCTTTTCCTCTTTCTAATTTTGCAAATGATGTAGGACCAGATCTAGATTGCTGAAAAGGTATGACAAATACATGGATGATTGTGGAAGTGCTGGCTACTCTGGTCACAGATGACTCTCTTTGGGGAAGGGCAACATTTAAAGCCATAGTAAAGGCATCTCAGTGAGTATTTGAATTTCCAAGGCACTGAGGGACAATATGTCCCGCCTGCAAAGAAAGAGCAAGAACACCATTGACCATGTGGCTGTTTTCAGGTGCAGAGTCATATTTTTATGGAAGTAAAGGCCAGTTATCCATTTCACAATTTTATTTTTTTTTATTATGGCTATACCTTGAAAATCCAACTCTTCCATGACTGAAACTGAGCTTCAGTCCTGCTTTCTACCACCCTCAAAACTGTGTTACTCCATATGCTCTGTCAGTGCTCCTGTCAGCTGATCCCTGTCAGCAAAGAAAACTGCCTTATCCTATGGCACACATGCTGGTCATTGACTGTGGATAAAGGGCCACAGACCCTCTGATCACTTTCTTCCATCCAGCATCTCTTTTGCTACATTCCTGTCTTGTACCAGCTGTGCAATATCACCATCCTTGGCTTCTTATTCCAACCTTCTTCCCTACCCCCAAGCTCTCTCTCCAGACATCTCTCCAGACTACTGCTTCCTTGGGTGATTATTTCTTCTGGGTATCCCCAAAGCAGCAACAGGGTCCAAAGTAGTAAATGAGACACTTGCTGAGGAAAACCACCTCAGTCAGCCCCAGAGTAGCACAGAATCTCTGAAGGCAGGATCTTTGAAACAGCAAGTATGAAACTATCAAGACCAAACTGATCTTGCTAAGGCTCATAATTCATCCAGGCTGAGTTGGATTTCCAGGGTGGCTAAAGCACCCCTGTCAAATTTCATGTTTTTCCTCCAAAGTATGGGGCCTTTGGGACTGTCTAAAGATGAGGTTGTCATTCTTTTTAATGTGAGGGAAACTTACACTTGTTGAAGAGCAAAAGCATTTTGGCTGAAATTTTTATATACAGTCTGAGACAATTCTTGATACAAGCACACATGCATCACATGTATCCAGCTTTAGGCAGACACCTGCCATGGAAAATGTGAGCTCTGGTGGCTGAAGACTGACAATGGCATCAGCAATGGAAAATGTGGTTTAATAGCAGGAACTATCAGGCAGCGCTTAACAGGTGAGTTTTCCCAACGCCACCCTAAATTATCCTTCCACTGCAAAGCTTTTAAAAGATTCAATGAAGTTATTTGTACTTTGCAGTAATTTTCCTTTTTAAAACCTTTGGCATGCTCTTTTTCATATAAAATAACGATTTACGGAAATAGAGGAAGTTGAAATCCCACCCATCCTTTTCTCTCCTGGTTTATTTATTTTCCATGTGAGATTAATGAGTTTCCTGCAACAGGGCTAGATCTGCTCACACATTGTGCAGATAAGTTAATATTTATTTCCTTTTCCAAAGGCGAGCAGACACCTTCATGTTCTCTGGTTTTTAAAAGCAGACAGTACGTCAAACAACATTTAAATCAGCCATCCTAAATTATAAAATGCCAGGTTTACATTGCTGACTGGAGTTAAACAGACTGGTAAATCAGGGTGAGCTGTACTGCTGGATGCTAACTTGGAAGTTTAACTTAGCTGGCTTAATTTTTTTTACCAGCAGATACTTTGGAAAGAGCACATCTGCCTATTTAAGGGATTTTCTTTCGTTTAGCGCCTGTCTAGTGTCAGGCTCCGCTGCTGTGTGCAGTGAAGCTCACAGAAGCTGTTTTCCTAAGGATTTCTCTCCCACATCCCCTTACCCTCCCAGTTCCTTCCTGCACCCCAGTGCCATTGCTCCTCCCTGCGATGTCTCCAGGTGCCTAGGGGTCCGCTCTGGCAGGCTGGAGGCATTCTGGTGCAGCTACACTTGACAGGGCCCCCTCTCCAGTGGGAGCTCTTCCCTTTGCCCAGCTAGGGAGGCCAGACATTCATCTCTCCCGGACACAGCTGCCAGGTTTCACTTTTGGACTTTCTCTGTCACACGCCAGGAAGTGGACAAGTGGCAGGGAACAGGAGGAAGGCTGGGGAGACATGATGGGCAGATGGTGTGAACAGACATGCTACATTTCCTACTGAAACCAGGTTAAAAGGAGCTCCTTATTGCCAGGGCATTATGAAAAGGAGATGAGAAACGCTGTGTGTGACTTGGTTCAAGAGGCAAAGGATATTTGCACTGTTACTTAATTTCTTCTTCCAGGGTCAGCTTCAGTGCACCACTTACAGCTCCTTCCTCTCTCTCTCCGGTCAAGTCACCCTTAATAATAGCCAAGGAGAAAAATAACCATTCTCTTCACGTATGATTTTAAATTTTCTGTTTTAAAAGGTAAGCTGGAAAAGTAATGTGAAAAGTTTCAGCTGTCTTAGGTCCCTAGGTTTCTAACTCCCTGCTGCTGGAAGTGTGAATCGGGGCAGTGCAGCAGCAGTTGGTGGAGCTGTGCCAGGGTAAACGAGAGGAACTATTCCAACCATGTGTGCAAACTCCACCAGAGATTTACTCACCTTCTGAAACCAAAGAGCTGAAAGTTTATCCCAATTTCACTTATCTGCCAAAGCTGAAGTTCAGTAATTCATATTTTTACTTTAATAAATAATGAAACAGCTATACCAGAGCAGGGAAGGCTTTGATTAAGCATTTTATAGCAAGTAAAAGAAAAACATTGAATCCTGTGCTCAGGAGCTGGCAGCTACAAGAAGCAGGAATGCCTTGGTTCAAATATTTCTGTATTAAGTTTTTGAAAAAGGGAAAAAAAAGGAAACCTGGGGAGTTTCTCCTACGACTTTACAGGTAGTACAATAAGCCTGGCAGTTCAATAAGGGAACTGTCATAGATACAGCTTTCATTGTCTGTGCTCCCTCTGCCACAGATAAAGAATAAGAGAGCCTCTGACTCACAGCACCAGAGCAACATGTCCCTTATCTGACACCCCAGTCTTGGCTAGAATGAATTTTTCAAGACACATGCTAACTGAAATGGAGAATTTCAGAGCAAGTAACAGGCAGGCAGTGTTACTACCGTCTTACTTGTAAACCCTTTCCTTCAGAACCCTGTGTTTGAAAAGTAGATCTGCTGTTCTGAGCAGTATGAGGAGTAAATGTTGCATTAAATACCCTCCCAGAGAGGATTCTGCATGTTCCAAGGGTTCCCTGGATCCCTTCTGCTCCATTAGAGGCAGTGGCAGTTCTAGAGCTCACACTTTGCACCCCCCTGAAAAGGGGCCTCCTCCCTCAGAAACAACAAGCAGGAGGAAACCAGAACAGGACAACTAATTTCCCACTCTCTGTTTTTAGAAGAAAATAAAGCATAAATTATTGCAAAAGTTCAAAGAGAGGACTGCAAAGCCTTTCAGAATTCTCTGAGGCTCCCAGGAAGAATAAGGTCTGACAGGCAGAGACTAAAAAAGATGAAAGTCTGTCATGCCTCCTTTTCTCCATACTCATCAGTAGCACATGAATGAGAACGAATTGAGTGGCTCAAGAACGTTGCTGCCACAGAGGTACAGGTTGGGAGAGAATTTCTCATTGAGAAAGTAAATCTCTTTTTGCAAGAAATACACCATCCAGATTCCAGAGATACAACAATGCTCCATAAACAAGGTTTTAAGTATTTTCCCCATAACAAGCCATTTAGATTTTTCCTCCTTAATTATGTTTTTTTGGAGAGAAGTTCTCAGGTATTTTATTTTTAGGATTCGAGAGTTGCAAATAAAGATCAATGTGACCTAGAAACTCTATTTGCTCATTTGATATCTGGCCTCAGCCTTTGTAGCCTACTGACTTATAGTCATCAGAACTGTTGACTAGGTTTTTTTCAGTTGAGAAGGGAGTTAAAGTGGTGGCTTATTTCCAGAGCAAGAGCCCCATCCTCTAGGCTGCAAGAAGGTGGGAAGAAGGCATGGAGCTACTCAGTTTGGCAAGATCGCTGCATCTCTGGATAAGTGTGGTGATAGAAGTTTGGATACAAATGATGCTCTGGTGCCCATAAACTCAGGCACATAAACAGGCTTTTTGTGATTGGTCTGTTGGGCTGAGGCATTACAATTTCTCCCAGGGTTTGCTTCAAGCATGTACAGCTTTCTCTTGGACCTCTCCCACCCAAGTAGTGAGCCTGAGAGTCCTCTCTGTCCCTGCAAACAAGACTGGGTAGTTCTGGCCTCAACTCTAACAACTTCCCTCTGTTGTCCTCTACTGCATGTCAATGCTCAGGGCTGGAAGCCTGCTCTGCTCACCATCTAATGATTTGGTGCTGGTAGCTGCTGTTTCTACATTTCCAAGCACCACATTTGAAGACTTGTCAGAAACAGGTATAAACATTCATTTTCCCTGGAACAATCTCTAGGAAGAAGGACTGAGAGAGGCTTTTTTTTCCCTGAAAGCACAAAGCTGAAGGGACCTTATGGGAATAGAAAGTAATTGCAAAGGTAGTAGCTCCACCTTGGTATAGGATTTCTGGCATCCAAAACTTTCCTGGGTCCTCTAAATGCTGGAGGCTAGGGTTTCATGCTTTTACAGACAAGTAGAAAAATGAATTTTTCAAATGAGAATTTTAGAAGTTTTTTATCCTTTCTAGATCTGTGGCCATGTACATCAAGGTTCATGCAAGGAAGGTTCTATCTTATGGTCAGTAGGCAAAAGTATTCCTTAGTGTGTATGATGAGATTATTGTAGTGTGAAGACTGGGAGGTTAATAGCTACAAAACATTGGCAAGGAAGCGCTAAAGGAGGACTTCAGTGTGAAATATGAAATAGATTTTGCATTCCCTGTGACCTTAGATTCCTCTAGCTATGTTCTATACTTACAGTCATGGACTCATGGACAGGAACAAAAATAGAAAAGATAAGGAGGAAACAGTGGAAGTTGAAAGAATACTATAAATGCTCAGAAGTGACCAGGAGAAGAGAAAAAAAACCCTTCTTCCTTTCAATTGGTGCTTCCTTAGGGATGCTGCTTTAGAAGCAAAATGCTTTTAACAGAAATTTGATAATTGCCAATATCCCTTGAAGGTTTTTTCCACTAGCTTCAAAGTTAAAAAGTAAATTAAAGACTCATACTTGTCATGAGCTGACATTTATCTTGAGCTTATTTGAAAGGGACAGGCTGGAACTCCATCAAATGCTATTCCAGTGTGGCTACACATGAGCGACAAGAGTTTTCATACCAGCCAGGAAATGTGGGCAGTCCTGACAAGTCACTGAAACCAGTTTTTGTTCTGTTCAGATCCACATTCGCCTGCTTCCCTGGAAAAGAGTAGGACATGACACCACACCTGCCACTGGAGGACACATCCCACTCTCTCTATCCATCTCTATCAGTTCCCAAATGGTCTCACTCACCCTCAAAACATTATTCACCAGAAGTCGCTGTATCCTCAAAATACCAAACTTCTCATTTGTAAAAAAGGAAATGAAAACTGGCGTAAATTACCTTTTTTAAAACAAGAAAACAAAGGCTTACCCAAAGCAGGATCCAGCTGGGGCTTAGCTAGCTCAGGTTCCTGTCCTGCTAAGCCCTTTCACAGGTTCCTGTACTGCCACACATTGTGCTCCTGGTGCAGTGTACAGTTGCAGGCTCCACACACCACTGAACACAATGTGCTGGGTAGCTTTTGCCAGCGGGGAGTGTGATTCACATGCTTAGAAACAGAAGGAAATATTTCCTTCTCCTAACTACTGTAATAGACTTTCCTGATTTAGGCAACAAAGAGAAAATAAGCTCTGCAGATGTTACAAGCAAATACTAACCACTTCCTCTTGAATTCCCATTGTCATTTTGCCCAAGTGCTGCTTTCTTACTTCTGGTGACAATCACACACCTTAACAACTAGGTGAGTATCAGACAGGAAACCACCCACCTCAAGGGTCAGGTCTACACCAGCAGGGCTTCAGTTTATTCTGCAGTGAGACTCAATGAGATCTGATGCCACAACAGATGAGGCCTTGGGACATGGGATGCCTTGGATCCCGTGGCAGGGAATCCATGTGCTATGGCTGGGAGGTATGGGAGCTGCGTGGGGTGGAAGTGTGCACAGCCCCTTTCTGCTGAGCAGTTCACTCTCTTACCTGATACACCACACACTGCTGATACACACATCAGAAGACCCCATCCAGTTTTGCAAGATAGAGCAGAGGTGGAAGTTTGTGGCTTACTGCAAACATTGTAAAGGTGTTTCACAAGTGTAAGATACAACTGGATGGCTCAGTGACAAGGTGAGGATGTAGTACTGCTCGCCAGCTGCATTGGGAATAAAGTTTGTGTCTGTATGTGCTACTGAGGGTCACATGCAATATGGAGGAAGAGCTTTCTGGCAAATGAACAATGGTTTGCAATTTATATCTCCACGAACGACAGCAGTACTCAGTTTTGTGTAAACATCAATCATTGCACAGAAGCCATGGCATTAAGAGATCAAGGCTGGCACCAGAATATCTTGGAAGCCCCCTTTCCCCTGGAGCTGTGCTGCCTGTAGGAAGAAAGCCTGAACCTACAAGAAGGCTGCTGTGCAAACCCTCAAAAGGCCTCAAAAGCAACTATGTGGAACCATGAACTCACCATCTTGGTAGCCAGAGGACAGGTGCAGTTGGGGTATGCATGTGAGTCCAGACTGACTGTTTCTGTGCAGTGGTCCTACGCCCATGACTTCCTGTGCTCTGATGTGATCCCCCAAAGGTGCTTGTAGCCACATCTGCAGTGTAGGCTCTACTAATACAGCATTTCTGAACTGGGTCAGTATTGTGTTTACCTTCTGATGATCTGCCCCTGTCCTTCCTGGCTGGAACCTGCAGGTTGTCTTCTTGCAGCCATTCTCACAGCCACTGCTGTGTAGCTTCCCAGGAGAGGAAGAGGGAGATGGTGATGTTGATGGCTTGTGGGAGCAGCTCTGGGGATAGCTTGTTGTCCCTCCAATCCATGCAGATTATGGCATTGCATCTCTGGCTTGTTGTTGATAAGGATTTGAGGGATGCCACACAACTCCTCGAGGATGTCATTAAAGATGACTTTAAGTTAGCAGAGCTGTTCTCTTTATTTGTTCAGTAGGAAAAATAACAAAAGAAGACAAGATATAACAGGTAGAAAAATCTCAAGCGAAAAAACATCCTGGACCTGCAGAAAAAGAGCATCCGTTGAACAATGTAAGATACTGCAGTCAGGCTGTCTGCAGGTTTAAAACCTGATTTGAATTCTGCTTTTCCACTGTCATCAGTCAGCTGGAGGAATGAAGAAGCTAGTGGCCAAAGCAAGGACCAGATTGTGAAAGGATTTTAGGTACCTTCACATGCAGACAGGCACCCTTCAGGGCTTTACAAGTTTCTGTGCGGTAGAAACCAATTTCACTGAGCTGCTGAACACCTTTAGGATTATGGCCATGAGTGATCCTAAAGCCATATGCAATACTACAGGAACTGAGTTGTAAAAGATTAACATTTAACATGTGTGTTCCCTGATCCTAGAAACAGCAAGGAAAGTGTCAAATCAGGAAGGCCAGAGGAATCCCAGATGGTAAAGGAATATGCAGGGCGCAGAGGGAACTCCTGCTATTCTGCCAAGCAAGAGCAGTTTGTTGCTCTGCCCTCATATTTATCTCAGACTCACCATTTGCTTATTATAAACACTGTTTAGTCAAATGTGTCATTTAGGAGAGAAGAATTTGATCTACTTGCAGTAAGAATTTGTCACTTGAGAGGTGTCTGAATTCCTCCCTAGATTCATTTGCATGTTTTACCAGTCAATCAATGACGGCTCTGCCACAAGAATATTTCTCTTACCTCTTAACAGAACTTGTCACTGGCAAGTTACATCTTTAAGCCATCTTGTGTGTGTTTTAACATTGTAAGTGAAAAAGTAGTCATTTACTTCACAGTGTTCACTTTGAGTGACTTAAGCATCACAATAAAGGATTTACAAAAAACATGTTGTGTTTCATTGCCTGCAAAATCTGAATATTTTTCCCCTGGGAGCAGGGGATGATGAACTGAGCGATGCTTTTGAAAGCTGTATGTGCTGAATCGCTTTTCGGAGGAGCCAGGTCTATCCACCGACTCTAGAGGGAAGCAAAGACAAACTGGCTTTCCAGTTAGTCCTCTAGCTTGGATGTCCGTGTTAAGGTGGGATGGATGCAGGCTCTGCTGCACGTTCTGCCCTTCCACTGCCCGTTCTGTCTAAACGTCGCAGGAATTCTGCCTTCCCGGGAGCGTGCTAGATTAAATTTCTCACAGCATGATGAGGGTGAAAATTCCAAAAATGTAGTCATACACACGAGCTCCAGCAAAGGCTGCTGTGAAATGTTTCACGCCTGTTTTCCCAAATCCAGGACCGCCCCCTCCTGGCGGTCCGGACGAGCTGCCCGGGCCGGACCAGAGCGCACAAAGACAGAGCCGGGGGCTCCTGCCAACCGGGATGTACCGAGGGCTGAGACTTCCCTGGCGAGCACAGAATCTCCATGGCTGCCCTTACAGATACACTGAGTTTTAGAATTAAATGCCTGAGGCGGCAGAAACACAGAGCGAGTGACAAAATGAATTGTTTAATCTGCCTGCTTGGTAGCAGATAAACGGCAAATCAGATTTTATCTCTTCTTAGCGAAGTGGAAATTACGGGGATGAACGAACTAAAAATAACAGAATAGCTAAAAGCTCGCCTTTCTCTAGAGCAAATGTAGCCCTTTGGGAAAGTGCAACAAATGCCATCTGTGTTTCCAAAACTCCGAAGGTAATTTGTTGCAGACGTCTCCCAGTTTACTGAAAATGGACATATTTTGTATGGCAGAACAATATCTTGCAATGATGAAAAAGAACCCAAATGCTCCCATCCAATTAACTCCAAAGCGAGGTTTACCTGCAAAAGCTCAATTCAAAAGATCACTTTGTTTAAATCAGCCATCAAACCTATCTGTTGGGGGTTTTTAAATTAGCGTCATACACATTTTGACAGCTGTTCACAGAGGAAGCTGAGAGGGGAAACTGTGAAGGAGTTATGACATTTTGACAGATATCTTTTTCTGATTATCATACACGAAGTGTAACTTACAAATAGCTAACACCTTGGTGAGGTTTCTTCAGAATGGACAACTCTACAGGCTTTCCTGACAATCTGTTCTTTTCACTGTCCCTTTTAAGCACTTCTGTTGCTTGTAGTTCCTGTTCAATGTAAGGGAGGATTTAGAAGATATGCTTTTGCATCAAAATGTTTAACTGGAATTTAAAAATAATTCAGAGTCTAATTTTGAGATTATGTAAATGAGTATTTGCTTTAAAACAGCACATCTGTGGCCAAGCCAGGGAAGCCAGCATAGTCCTTCAGCACACAACAGCTAAGCATCTTTGTTTTAAACTATGGCTGGAATTAGGCCATGAAATACAGAATACAGATGGAAATGTGGATCTGAATTTCTCCAATGTTTGGCGAGCAGTTTGAGTCTGTTTAGACAAGTTTAGAACTAGATTTTAGTCTAACTTTTTGAACCATAGTAGGTCTCCAAATGTTACCCTGTGAAATTCAAAAAGGGAGGCAGCACATGGGAAGCTGAGGCACTGTGGTACTGTGATTTTATATCTGACTGCAAAGATTTAATGTCTGTTTTTTCTTATACTGCTTGGACTCTGAATGACTGAGTGCTCATCCAAGCATCAACTGCTCCTGTGGCAGCAAAAATCCCCTTGCAGAGTTGTTACTTCACTTTTTTTCCCCATACAACTGGGTTATGAGAATGCAGAAAATGTGGAGTCATTTGGGCAAGCAATGATGCAAACACAAAGAAGTGAGCCCCGGAAGGCAGCGCCGTGGCAGAGGGGATGACAAAGCCAGGCACTGTCACTGCTGAGATGGGTTCAGGGCAGAAAAATGTTTCTGGAATGCATATGTGAATCCTTGTCCCTGGCTCTTTGTTTGGGAACTTACATCAATACTGCTGCAGCAAAGATTCCCAATAAGCTGAAACAAAATAAAACGTGCATTCATGGGAGCATTGCCATTCAAGAGCACACATTTCCCAGTTAAAATGAAGGTCAGTCATAAATTACATCTCTGATTCCCTCAGGATTTCTCTCTTGCTCTGTTTTGGCAGTTTAAGACCCCTTTGATATTTGAGCAAGGCCTTTCCCTTTGCACATCTGATCTTGATTATGGTTTATGGCAATGGTAATTCGTTACCTCCCCAAGGCAGCAATTCTGAGGAGGAAGGCGAGTACAGTATGATTGTTTAGGAGAGGCACACTGCACAGTGTTTTAACCATTTCTCCATTTTATAGCTGTGTCTCTTCCCAACAGACTGCCCTTGCACACAGCAACACCATGAGCTCCTCCCATGGGAATGCCCCACATCCATCGGGGAAATCACTGTGTCTGGAGGCACAAAAAATCAGGTTGCATATTTACCTATCAAAACAGCGACCTCTGAGCAATAAAGTTGTGGTTTGGATACATTTTTAGATGCTGTTTTGCGGTGAAAGGAGACTAATGAGGTATCAATACAGACTGAAGTTTTTCTTCCAGCTGTAAAGGTCTTGCGGGTTGTCCTCCCCACCTCTCTTTTACAAACCCCACCTCTATTTTACAAAGTGAAGAGGAACGTTCTTGCTCAGTTTCAGAAATGCAAACATGTAAAACAGGGGTATGTTTCATCATGGATCAACTTTGTGGCAGCCAAAAATACACTGAGGCTTTACATGAGGGAATGGGATGATTGAAACTGGGGCATGCACTGCTTTTCTGTGTATGCAAAAGACAGAGGTAAATGTTCCAGCTGAAAGTGTGTTGAGAGCATCCGAGACAACATGAGGGTGGCAGAAAATGTTGGATGCTTATGTGCTTTTTCCTGTGGGTGGTATGAGGCATTTTGAGGCGATTACAACTGCAGTAAGATTCTTCATGTTGGTTTGTAACATACACTTCATTCTTTCATTGCTTTCACTTCTCTGCTTGGTTCTACCAGCAGTTCCTTGGGTTCATTGAGGATTTTCCCAGAGTTTGCAGTGTGAGAGGTTATTGAATGTTCCTTTCGCACCATCAAAATGCTCCTGGATAAAATATACTCTTATAGACTTGGGGAATAATTACAAAACTATTCAATTGCCCTTCAGGCACTATAAACACCACCCTGCTAGTAAAGGTAAGTGATGGGTACGTTTCTTTCATAAAAGTGACCACAAATATTGCACTGGGAAGTGCAGGCAGCCGGCAAGTTTTGTGTTTGATCCTGGTGCCTGGCAGAAACACAACAGGCAGAATTGCTACTGATATTTTATTTTTTTTTTGTTAGCTTGTATAATACATTTTTAAAAGCTTAGATGTGTTTTTAAACAGGCCCGTGTACATTTTAAATGGGACTTCTAAAGTGCAGCAGGACTTCCCAGGGACATACTACCATGCCATGAAGATACCAAGGAAATACGATGAACAAAGGATATTCATAACATTTCCCCTGGAAGAAGGAAATTTCCTAACTCACCACACATAAGCCTTTTATGAAAGTAATGCAAAACTTCCACAGAGCAGGAGAGGAACAAAGCCCTACCAACTCTTGCTGTGCCAGTAGCACAGCAAACTTGCTTGAGGAGTCCTTTATAAGCCAAAACCTACACTTAGTTAACACTAAGGAAGGATCCTTCTCCTCTATTACTTTAATTAAACTTCTAATATTAACTTGGAACACACAACTTGTGAAGAATATTGCATGAAGAAGTGTTGATTGCATGTGTTTGCCCGTTTTCACTGATGATAAAGGTCAAAGGGATGGGGGCCCTCCAGGCCTGCACTGCCAGCAGCTGGGTGGGTGCCCAGCCTCCCGTGGGGAGCACTGCATTAGGAAAGCTCTGCTTCACTGTGCCACTCTCTCATAAATCAGCCTAATTACTCTAATGAGAGCTGCATCCCTCTGCTGCGAGCCCTGCTGGTTTACAGAGAGGGGGAAGTAAATAAAAAGGAACAATGTTGGCTGCTGCTGCAGGAGGGACACAGGGAGGCAGAACAATAGCCCTGAGTCTCCTCCCTGCCACCACCCCCTTAGGAGGGAATAAGGAGATGGCTTCATGCAAGCCCCTGGAGTTATTCCAGATCAGGACTGAAATCAGACGCTGGGCTTGGCAGCATCTGCTGAAGGAAAAAGCACATAAAACAGAGGGCAGAGGCATGTTATTTTCCAGGCTCTGAGAGCGTTGCTAAGGAAAGAAAAAGGATGGGATACAAGGCTTTGCAACGTCTGTCTGAACAATCAACACACTAAAAATACTGACCTGAGCTCTAATAGCAGCATCAAGTCTTTATGACTTTGGATTTTTTAGAATAATAGCTGATTTTACTTTTTTGTCTCTTAAAAAGATGTATTTTGGTTCCACTTCTTGCTTTGCACATAAGCTTTTTCTTTTTTTGCAATTGCAGGAATTAGAAACTTGGTTTTGTGTAATGAAATCTTAGATTATTTACTACATGAATCTGGGAGCTGAGGCTTTAAACAAACCACAAAATTTATTATAAAAATAGGAAAGGTAAAATTATGTACAGCCGTACTCACTGCTGTCTATATTTCTGTCATGTTTCCTCCATTGTCCCCTCTTCACAATGACTGAAACAAATCATTCAGGTCTAGATTGCATATTATGACACCCACAAAGCCTCCTTGCTATTGTTTGGGCCAAATTAAAAGCATTTGTCAAAAGTAATTGTGGAATGGCGTCAAAATTCACGTTCATTTTGCCAAGGATTCAATTATTTCTATTGTGATAGAATTTTCTTCATGTTAGATACTAAGTTCATATGTTTCCACAAAAAAAATTTGAAAAATTATACAATTCTGGCAATTCTTCTGACACTCCCCTCTCAGAAAAATTCCTCTGGTTGTTGTCAGTTGCTTATTCTCTCTTGCTCACAGTTAGTTTTATTAAAATGTCTTCATCCTGCCCTTTATACAGCATACTTACTTCTATCTTTAGCTTCACTCTGATAAATTGTTCCATTTCTAAATCACATCTTCAGTCTTCAGCAAGATGTCGCGATTGCATTTTTGGCATTTCAGACTCCAAAGCAAGCTCTGCAAGTACTACAAACCCCTGTTCAATCATCTTCCCATTCACTTTTCCTGCACTCACTTGTAGGGAATAAATGCATTGTGATAACTCTTAGGAGATCCCTTGGAGCCTCTTTCAGCCCTGAAATTGCGTGTTCCTCTAAGATCCCGATTCTGGGAAGCATCATGTCAGGTTGGTAATTCTGGCAGAAGACAGGCCATGTATTGCTGCTGCCTGCCCCCTCTCCCAGGAGTCAGCAGTCCTCCTTTCCCTGCCATCCCATAGGGCTTCCAGTTCTGCTGGCCTGGAAGCTCCAGAATTCCATCTCCAACCCACACCTTGTTCCCTGACACCCTCAGATCACACTGAGGCTGGACTAAATGGGGCTTCCCTGACAGTTCTCAGTAAACCATAATGACTGTGGAAAGCTGGGTATAGTTGCTAAAGGTACTAAGCGAGAATTTAAATACACATGTACAGAAAACCAGTTATGTCCTATAGCCACAGGACATATGGGTGCCTTTCTTAGAGCCATCCTTGCATATGACTTGACTGAAGTACAACATGGTGTGACATTTTCAATAGGACTTTGACCATGACCAGCTTCAGGCACTGAAAAAGACACATCAGGCCAAGCACGAAGTGTGAGACAGTTGTTGAATCACGAAAAACACTTAGAATTATTTATATTTGCATTTCTGAGCCTTTCTTCTTGCTTTTGTGCTTTTAGCATTTTCTTTACAAGAAACAGAAATGTAACTTCAGAGGGTAGGGGGAAGAAAGACAAAGAAAATGCCCTGCTTTCAGGAGCCAGGCTTTTGAAAAACGCATGCAGAATCCTGAATCTTAAAAAACAGAGCAACAGCAAGCATAGCACAAGACCCTCTAACTTTCAGTGAGTCTTGCAGCACAAAATTCTTGGGCACCTATTAAATTCTAATTAATATCTCAAAACTTATTCCATAATTTTTACATTATATTTTGTTACCTTCTTTGCTCTTATACAGGCCACAGAACAAGAATCGAAAGTTTACATTTTGAAATCCAGTAACACTGTACAACTACTTCAGTTAGCTTAACGGGATTCGTGCTCCTGCTAATGAGATTATTTTAACCACAGGTTACATCATAGCTTCCCAATGTAACAATCCCAGTGTAGCAGAGGTAGCATCAAGTAGCCCAAGCAGCCATTATTTATTTAAAAGACACCTAGACCTGGCACTAAGGGACATGGTTTAGTGGTGGGCTTGGCATTTCTGGGTTAGTGGTTAGACTAGACCATCTGGGAGATTCTTTCCAATTTAAATGGTTCTATGGCTTTTGATACCTCTTTAAAATATTTGTCTGTGCTCTCTCAACACACAACCAGATGCAGAAGTTATTTGAAACAAAGGCAAGTTCCATGTAAGATGATATGTAAGTTTTAATTTAAATCTGCAAAGTCAAGTTACACTTCCCAATGTCAGGCTGCTTCTGACTTTGCCAACATCTGAAACTATAAAATACTTATCAGCTAATCGAAGTTGAAAGGTCATCTTAAATGTCTGAGAACCAAGTTTCACTCCAGCTACATCAGTGTGATAACACATGTAGTAATACATGGCATAGCAATCCATGGAAAAAAACTTTCAATTAAGTTATAGGTAAATGTCATACCTATCAAAGTAACAACATAGTTATCTAAATAATGTATAATATGTATATATACTATACATGCAATATAAGTAACAATGTATACTGCTTTATTAAGTTCATCTAAAATAAGAAAAGGAATTTTAGGCTGAAAAGTCTGAGACCAAAAATCCATGTTTTGGACAAGCAGTACTTGCAGCCAAGAAACAGCACACAGAGTGAAGTTACTGAAGTATAGAAGGTCTGCAATAACAACACAACATTTTGCTGTTTCTCTTTTCATTACAATGGCTGCTTGCTTTTAGAATTTGCATCATGAAAACTTTTTGAACTAAAAAATAAATAAAGTTCCCATGGAGCAACTTTACTGCCTCCTATGTGGAACCAGTTTTTCTTGAAGCAAATTATCCCATTTATTATTATTCAAAAGAAAATTCTTACTCAGCCCAGTAATGATGTGGGAGGGAGTAAGTCAAAAGAAAGAAAAGCCCTCTCAGTTGCTACTCTTGGAGGCAACCCCGTTTGATTCAGACCAGTTTTGTCCTTTTGTGCTTTTCCTTGTTTTGATGGAAGCCAATACCAGATACTGCCCTGCCCCAGGTTCTTTCACTACATTATCAGAAGTTTGCCCTTTCTTTATCAGAAATTAAATAATATGCTCTAATAAAACAGTGTCTGATCTGGAGGACCCACTGTGTCACCAAGACTTTACTATCAGTAAATAAAAATGGAAACCTTTATGCAAACCAGCAGGACTTTAGCCAGTGTGAAAATAAATAACTGTCCTCGTTCAAAAACTATTTGCATTTGGTCACCCCAGACAGCAGAAAAAACAATTGTTCCCTAAAACATTGTAAAGGTCTGTGCAGACACTGCTGGTACCCAGAGACTTCACAGCATGCAGACTTTTAATTGCCTCTCCTTCCTCTCTGCACACAAAGGCATCTGCAATGTTTATCTCCAGTACATCTTAGTGGGGAATAGATTAGGCTGTAAAATAGAGCAGGACGGCAAAGAAAATTGCTGAATACATACAATGCCTTGACATAAATTTGTCCAAGTAGCCTTATTGTGCCATACTCCACTCTGCCTTAGCACATATTTATTAATTTGCAATACAGGTCACACTTAGAGCTTTGAAGAAGATATAGGTGACCTATAATAGTTTCCTCAATGAGATCATTATCTGCAAGATCCAGCATGCTATTCCTTTTCCTTTTGCCAATTTCAAGTTATAATCTTTTCGCAAACATTTCAGGAACAAACTTGCATCACTCTGAACACAGCCTTAATACTAATTAAATTACAGCATCTCATATACAGACCTTTATCTGCAGAAGATTACATTATTTATCCTGAATGACAAACAACATAAACTTGGAGTATGGTTGCCTCACAGTCTGCTGTTGTTGTATGTGCTCTGTATGCTGTTACAGATAAGCATCAAGGAGCCTCCATGCCTAAAAAACCTGATGGTCTTACATGGACTAGCAAGGTATCTGAAAAAGGTTAGGCTTTGAAAGCTAATTAATTAGCAACTATCATTAAAAGTTATTTCTGTTCCTCTGCCCCACCTCCTACAGTCAGGTTCCAAAGCAGGGGCTTGGAAAGAACAGGTCTGGAAAGTGAGAGTGGCTGCTCAGGAGTTGGGATACCTTGTAATGCAGGGTCTATCTATGGAGAAAGGAGGAACACATTTAAACATCATCATCATGCTGCATGCAATGTGGAGAAAGCAATAGCAAGAAGTGTGCTTCTAATCAGTTATATCTATCCCTTCCCTCAACACCCAGGTTGAGAATGCATAATCCTGTCTCCGTTTATGCCAAAACATCAAACAGGACACGAATCCCTGGGAAACAGTCCAAGTCAGAGCATGCAATTGAGGTTGAAAAAGCAAAGCCTCCATTCCCAGATCTGTCCCTTATTTGGGGCAGATTACTACTGAGTGTCACTGCCAATCAAGGGGATAAAGATATTAACATTCTCTGTAAGCTACTATGTGATCTGTTCATTGGAAGCACTTGTTTATAAATCCTATTTAAATACATATATTTATATATGCATCATTTTTAAACACTTTTAAAAACAAAACCCGCATGGCATAAAACCAAACCTTGTTTCAGTAAAATTGCTGCTGTACAGGTAGTTTCCTTCTGACATTCTCAAAGAAAACATTCTCACATGCACACCATGAATGTGTATGGCAGAGTGCCACAGGAGGCCTCAATGGAATACTTCATTAAAAAACAAACAAACAAAAAATCGAAAGCACATTCCAAACCAAGCAAGCAACACTTCGTGCAAATCATTTAAACTAAGAGAAGCCACAAAGTTTGCAACTTGACTGAAGGATTAAGACTGCATTTGACCAAGAACTTGGTGTACTACACAGTAATTAACAACAACTGACAGGCTTGTGGGCTTCAGTGGAACTTGGGCATCTGCATTTTTGGTCACAGGTATTTTAACTTGAACAAACCTGAATCTAAATCAAGAACACTTTAGGCTTCGGGGAAAAACCACTAAAATGTACAGGATTTTAAATAAATATCCTCCTCATGGAGTCATGTCACGAAGTCATGAGTCACTAAGATGCAGAACTCCCTGAGTTTCGAGAACAGGAAGAG
The DNA here is from genome assembly GCF_009819885.2 of Catharus ustulatus. Lineage (NCBI taxonomy): Eukaryota > Metazoa > Chordata > Aves > Passeriformes > Turdidae > Catharus > Catharus ustulatus. The sequence continues at coordinate 16,172,365 of NC_046221.1, read as the reverse complement.
GTCACACTTTTCTAACAACTCCAGTGACTCCAGAGTGTATCAGATTTCCTAAGTGCATCCACAGGGTCAACCGCTTCTTGGCAGGGCAAAACAAAAAGCCTCACAGAGCCAGGCTCTGCAGCAGTTACACTGCTTCCAGCTGCACCTGAGTGCCTGCATTTAAAGACAACCTGGCTGCAATCGGGTATCACAGTCCGTGTGACTGACAGCATGCACTGGACTTTCTTTTTTCAGTTTGCTTCAGTGAGCCTTAAAACAGAGAACTATGACTATTCCAACCACTTCATCTGAATTGTCTCACATCACTTTACCATGGACAAGGCTAACAAGGATGCTCCTCTCTTTCCAGATGGTGGTCTCTACTCAAAAGGCAGCTCATCTTTCACCCCATGTTCCCTGGAGTGGAGTATCCATTCCACTCATGCTAGAATGATACTTGAGGAAAAAATCAGTATTTAACAAAAAGTACCTTGGGCTCATGAGTTACAGCAATTAATCTCACTTACTACAAAGCAGTGAGCAGCACAAATGTCTAGCAGGATTTCTATTACAGAACAACTGCAAAACCATGTAAGAATTACTGACAGTGTTTTGTTTTAAACACCTGACAGTGTACAATTCAGCCCTGAATAATAACTATATTAAAAAAACATTCAAAAAACAAACTCTCTCATGATGATAGTCAACTTAAAGTGCTCTTACTGTATAAGGAAAAAGAGATTTAAAAAAAGAGTGTAAGCTTGCAGAATATGAAGAGAATTTTGTGTCAGGAATTGACAGACATGCCCAATCAGAATCAGTATCCCAAGTTGTAGCAACTTGTTAATAACTATATAACAACAACAAATAGTACTTTGATCTAATTCTGAATACAGACAGAGATTTGAAAGCCTTTAGGAAATAAATATGGTACTTTTTTCTACATTCAAGTAAATCAACTATACAGTTTTTTAAAAAAAGGAAATTAGAAATCTGTCATGGATTATGATGCAAATAATTTTCCAGAAGTGTTCCCATATATCCCATATCAATGGAAAACCTCAAACCAATCATGGGAGCTCTGAGTGAAGCAAGAGAATCCCTGTGAAGATTTAACTTTTAAATGCTCTGTGACCAGTCTATTAAGTTTCATAATTTTAAACGTTTTTCAAAGTAGGTGTTAAAAATCGTTCAGGTTCTTACTTTTTTTTATAGTCTCTAACACTCCTGTGGTCTTGATTTAGGCTGGTCAGGAAACTGCATGTCTACTTCACACAAGAGAGTAAACAGGAACACTCAGCACTGTTCTAAATCCTTCAGGACCAAGCACACACACTCTGTACATGAGTGCTGCTAAGGCTGGGAGGAGAAACCCCATGAAACTTCACAGGCCCTGAAGTGAGGTGTGAGAGAAACAAGCTCCCATCACAGTCAGTGGAATCATGATCAATCCCAGTTCCAGAGTATGACTGCCAGGACTTTTTTCAAATGCCTTTTCCTGAACATGATCTCTGTCTACATGTGCTTGTTTTCCTCTAATATGGATGAATCCTATTCTAAAAGGAACATTTTCCCATTCCTGACATTCAAATTAAGCGTACTAACAAAGGCTATCAGATATGCATCGGGTCAGAAACAATGGGTTATTGATTTTTTTTGTTATTCTGACTACAGCACTATAATCACAATGCATACATTTTACATTGTTATTTTCCATTGTGCTGCTAAATAAGATACGCAAGTTTGTACAAATTATCCAAGATATACAAATTTTCTGTAGTAGTTACTGCAGCATATCCTTAGTCTTGTACAAATAGACAAAAAACCCTGCAAATTGTTCCACCCCACAAGATCATGTAAAACTACTTTTGAAAACACTACAAAATGAAAGTGTTCTACTAGCCCCAATTCTACTAATGTTTTGTTTTTGTAAATACAGACCATGACACTGAACTACTTTACACACAAACCCCACAAGCCAAAGCTTTGAATGGCCATATAGCTCCCTGTTCTGCAAGCTTGAACCTCTCCATGTTTTATCAACACCTAACATGCAAGTAGCTGGGTTTTACAGCTAGATAGTGAACCAAACTTCATCTGAAACCAACTCAGGTAAACAAACACGAAGGACTACTCTGTGGCATCTAATAAAATCCCTGACATATTTGTAAGTAGTTAAGGGGCAAAGAATAAAAAATCTATCTCAAGTTTAAAAAAAGGCATAGAACAGACACCCAAGAAATGGCCATGGTGCCTGACTCCACCCCAGTAAAACAACACACAGACAAAGCAATTGGTGCACAAATTAAATCAAAGGTCTGTCCTTCACCAAAAAGAGGAAAAAGAAAATATTTACATCTATATTTAAAAACACACACATACACTAAAGCTAAAAGAGCACCCTGATTTTAGAAAAACTTGCCTATTCATCTGTTAAGAAAACCATCAACACACACAAATCAACACTAAAGTATTTATTAACACTTCTTTGCTCATTCCTGAAAAGGAAGAAATTTTAAAAAACAAAATAAATTATAAAAAATAACTGTTTTGTCTACTTCTTGCATAAAACCCCAAGAATCTAGGATCTACTCCAAGTTGAAGTAACTGCTACAAGCTACACCTTATCACTCAAAACTCTCCTAACAAGCAAAATCATCTAAGGAGTTCTAGATATTGGTCTTCTGCACAAGACTCATCTGTATGATGAATTAACTGTAGGCATTTGATCCTTTGGCTAACATTCTTCAGAATGTTCTTGTTACAGAATTACCTGCACCTTGTTCCAGTTTAACTTAATCCACTTAAATCGATTTGGTGTGGAATACACTTGTACCCTAAGACCTAGATGGAATAGATTCTCAGTTCTGAAACTGCAACCCAAGATCCAGTCACCTGGGTTTAGACTACAGCTTGCCTCACTGTTTGACTGTACAGTTCTTTGGGTATTTGAAGATGCCTAGTCTTCCTGGTCTGAAGAATTCCTAGCCCAAGGAAACACATCTTTTGCATTTACCAAGAGCCAAAAACCTGCCAATCCTCTGCCTGAACTCTCCAAGGTCAATCTGACATACAGAATACATCAACAGAACTTGCTCTTTATAAAACTCGAGCAGTTCACTGAGGACTGTTCACAGAAGAGGAACCAGGACAGGAAACAACAGCACTGCATCCTGTGTGAGCCTGGCAGCACACTTACCCAGCAAACAGAAAGCTCAGATTCCACAGCCTCCTGTTAGAACAGAAAGAAATAAGACAGAAAGAGAAAACCAAATACAAGTTGCCTCTTTTGCTGACTGTCAATGGGCTTAAAGGGGAGAAAGTTCCCCTGAGTTCAGAGGATGCTCAGATGACTTCTAAAATCTGATTTATTGGGTAGCAAGAACTGTAGCCAGTAGCTCAGCAGAAGTACACTTAGAGCAGACAGAAATGAGAAACTCCACCTATCATACCTCCTCATGCTCCAGTCTTCCCAAACCAGGACTTCACATCCATACCTTCTATTTATTCCCTACCCTTAAAATTAGGGTGAAGCCCCAGTCCACTCACCTCCATTTCTGTAAGGTGATTAACAGAAACTGCATGTGGGAGGTACCTGAACTGCAGGGTAAGCACCTCCAAAAACAGACAGCAATGGGGTGTGAATGGCTGCTGGCATAAGCACTTCATCCAGTGGTTCCTATAATTACTTCCACACAGCCAAATGTTTTGAAAAAACTGTTGATCACTGGTGTTTTAAGCGCTGGGCACATTTTCAAGAAGCATTGCTACAAAAACAGGGAATCATCAGATCTCTTCCAGTTACATTCTGTTATTTGGAAACCAGGTAAAGGTGCCTTTACATAAATTCAGGACTTTAGATCAATGCTCTAGATGCATTTCACTAAATCTCTGAATCAGGTACAGGTAGAAGTTTCAAAAATTGTCTCCTCACAAACTAATAAGGTAAATAAGAAAAATAAGATACAGAACACCCAACACAGCAGTTTACATTAGGAACCCAACTTTTGTCGGTAAGGCTCCTAGACTGTAAGCACTCCAGTGAAGCACCAGGTTCAACTCAGAGAGACATAAAAATTCAATATAAAAATTAAATAAGGAATAAGTATGATACTTTCAACATATGGCCTGCCTTATTCCAGGTAAACTTTCTGTTTAAGGTTATCCCTGCAGAGCTGCTGCCATCTGCAAACTACCATTTCTCTTCCAGCAATACTTTGGACAAACTTAGCCTGCATGTCTTCTGAACAGAGTGAAGTTGTTGAACAAAAGCTACCAGATTTATAGTGTCTGAAAAAGCAATGAAAAAGGTAACCACTTGAATAAAAGGGTTCATTTGGGTCAATACAGAATACAATGTTAAACACTGTTTTTGAGTAGCAACTCTACAGATGCACCATGACCGCCACATTTTGGAGTTATTCTAAAAATACGCAAGCCCTAGAGATTTCTTATTTCTCTCCACTATTAAATGTGAATTTAAATGGAATTTTAGATTGGGATCACTGAATGGAATTCTAGCAACATTCCAACTTTTTATTTGAATGTTGGGAGGCCCCAGTATGAGCACAAGTACTAGCCGACAGTTATATTTTTCCCTTAGTTTTGTAAAAAAAATTTCAAACATCTCCAGTTACTCAGTTTTGACACTCTAATAGTTACAACTAGACCAAATAATGGCTGTGAAGTAGATTTCTTTAAAGTCTTAAAGCTTCTCTTAAAGCTTTTCCAGTTTTATCAGCTTCAGTAGAACAAGAGGCATTATTTATGATTATTCTAAGGCAAACGAACCTGTAATTATTGTGTGAGACCAATACTAGAAATTAACTGTACTGTTCTCTATAAATGAGCTTTCTGTGGTATAAATTGTATTTCACAACTTCGAATTCCAGTGCAGCTAGTAAGAGGAAGCAGTTTATATTTGTAACTCAAAGTTCTTGCTCTTCTGTTAGTACTTTTCCTGAATCTTCCTACTTAGCTGTAAATCTAAGTTACTACTTAGTTACTACTACCAGTCTAAGGGCAGGCAGAATGTCATAGAATGTCCAGTCAAATCATTTTTCTGCTGCCAAAAATAGCAATAATTTTGTGTTTCACTTCAACACAAAGTGATCCTTAGTGCTGCAACACTACAACAGCAATACCCCTGTGATGATGTAATCTCATCACCTCTGCATTAGCCACTGGGAATTCCCCAGAGGGAATCACAGCAAACTGTGATTAGCTCAGTCACACTCACCTCTGATGTAGCTTGGCAACCAGAGGAACATAAAATTTGCTCCCTATTATTGACAAAGAGCTATTACCAGAACTATTCACATCTCCATTCCCTCTGTATGCGCACCTGAGAGATACACACTATCAAGTGAGGAGATTTCAATTGCACTTCTTTCAATTTAATTAACTGGCACTGAATGAAGATTTTACTACAAAACACAGCTTAAAAAGTTACTGTTGTAACACATAAATAAGCAGGACAAAATGCATGTGTACATACACACACACTGCTGAGAGAGATTTCTGCTGAACAGAGAGGTTCAGCAGGAACAAAGAACACCATTAAATTAAAATTTATGTTATGCTGTTATGTCATCCCTGAGCTCTAAACTAAGTTCTATTTTAATGTCCTCTGTAAGAATGGCTGATAAGTGCAAACCACTTCTTATTTTCTCCTTTCATTTGTATTTCGTTCACCTAATTTCAGGATGTTTATTATTCTCCACAATCTTATTACAATTATTTAATAGATCAGTATAGAGCTAAAAGGCACTAAAAAGGTTTCCAGAAATTCTACTACTGGCTTTTAGCCAGGATTATCTTCTTTGGTCTTGTATTTACCTCTGTATTTTTAACTGGACCTCAGTGGTTTTTCAGGACTTCTAATTGCTACCTATTTGTTTTCTTACCCCCAAGTGAGTTACTGGTCCAAGTGTTCACAGTGTAGCTGCCTATGCACTTGCACCAAACTTGACTTTCACTGCAGCACATCTTTCTGAACAAGGCTTTGAACCTTGAAGATGCATGAACCACATACAGTGCTAAATTCTAAGCCTCCATGCCCTTCATGACTCCTGATTTCTCATTTTATCCCTCTATTATTCAAGTAGGTGATTATTGTAAACGGGGCTATCTTTGTGCATGCAGCAGACAGAACTCCAAGCTCCTACAGGAAGGTAAATAGCTACTTGGTCCCCACAGCAAAGCCTAAGCATTTGTAAAGTGAAAATAAGTAGTATCTGATTGACTTGCATCCACTAGTTTTCAAAGAAAAATTTACTGGGAGCCGTCTGAAGTCAACCAATAAAACATGCCTTTTTTCTAAGCCTTGAAACATCATGATGCCAAAACTGACAGTCTCCCATCTGCCTCAACTACCTACCTGTTAACTTTTGTAGTGTTCAATTAAGTAGATTTTTAAAAGCAAAATGGCAACTTTATTTAATCTATTTTCTAGTGCATTTGAAAATAATAAAACATACAGAAAGACTGGAAGGAAATCCCTCTCTGTTTATACTGTGGAATGGTTCTGTGGCTGACCACGTTTCTCACCTAGTGGAATTTTAGCACTGCAGAGTCCAAACATTTGATTGTTTCATGTTACATTGGTTTTCAGATCTGATGAATGCTTTATGCTTCCCACTTCCTTCTTCAGGACATTAAGTAAAGTTCTAGAGCTATCCAAAATCTTCATGTAAGCAGCTTCAGTTTCAGCAAGTATTTTATCAAGCTCATTCCGTGAAGCCACTTTTTGGGCCAGGTTTTCACACACACACTCCAGCTGTTCACTGAGGACTTGGATTTCATGCTGGAGTTTAGTCTTTTCCTCTTCTGCTTGCTGGATTTGTTTGTTCAGTTCTTCTTTTTGCATACATAAATCTTCAATGCATTTCACTAGTTCATTATTGTAACCCTGAAGAACGGCTCCCTGCTGAGTCATCCTGCACTCACTCCCTGAAGTCCCCTTTCAGCAACAGCCTTCTGCACGCCAATTAAAGGAAAACAAACAAACAAACAGAAAAAAAATGTAAGAGTGTTGCCATGAATTATGCTTCACTAGCACACACGGAGCCACAGGGCAAGGTTCTCCGTTTAAGGTTAACATGCTCGCTCTGGGATGTGCCACGTCTCTTCCCTTTTCAGGATGGGGACAGGACAAAATTTGGCATGTGCCCTTAAACCTTCACTGAAAACTGCTGGCTCCTATGATACTGTCATGGCAACAGTATCAAAACATTTATGATATGTTTTATAACACCTTTATACAATCCTGAATATAGGATGCTTTGTACCTCCAACTTCGAGGGCCTGGTCAGAAATAAGCTAAAATTACAGAAACGCAGAATAGTTAGGGTTGGAAGGGACTCCTGGAGACCATCGAGTCCAAGACAGGGTCACCTGGAGCGTTCAAGTGGGCTCTGAATGTCTCCGCAGAGGGAGACTCCCCGCCCTTCCCGGGCAGCCTATTCCAGGGCTCTGCCACCCTCAAAACGAGGCAGTTCTCCCTCATGCTGAGGTGAAACTTCTTGTCTTTTAGGTCATGGCCATCGCCCCTCATCCCTGAGGGCCTCAGCAAGCACTGACAACAGCAGGGAATCTTCGCGACACAGCGAGCGCCCGGAGCTCCGAACACTGAGGTGACCCGGAAGGCGAGTGCCGGGGCCACAAGGAGCCCCTCGCCCGCCGCTCACAGCCCCCGGACCCACAGCGGGGCCAAGGCCCGACCCGCGCGCCCGCCGGCCCAGGGACATTTTAACGCCCTCCTCGCCGCCAAGCGCGGTCTCGCGGAACACGCGCCGCGCACAAAATGGCTCCTGCCGCTCTATCGAGTGCCCGGGCGGAAGGGGAGGAGGGGGTAGGTAAGAGGAGACCTTCCCATTCCTATCTCCCCCCCGCAATTCCCCCTGTTGCCCCCACCTGCCTGGCAGGATCGCGATTCCTCCTCCCCACCGAGGGAGCGGCTCTGCCACCGAGGCCGCGCTGCCCTCGGCTAACCGGCCCCGTGCGCCCGCCAACGGCTGCGCCGGCCCGTGAGGGGTCACGGAAATACCCGAGCGTTTCCGAACGCGGCGCCGCCCTGACGGCCGCGCCGAAACGTCTCTCCGGAAAAACGCGATGTTTTCCGAAGACAGGTAGCGCTGGGAGAGTGGGCCGAGGCGGGAGGGGCAGGGAGGGCCGAGCGTTACGGATGGAGCCGATGTTTGCCGAAGGGAGGGACTGAAGGGCGTCGTGCTCGGCGGAGGCAGCCGATGTTTGCCGAAGGGAGGGACTGAGGGGCGTCGGGCTAGGCGGACGCAGCCGATGTTTACCGAAGGCAGAGTCGCCCGAGAGCAAAGGGGACAGAGGGGACGGAGCGCGTCGGAAAGAGCCGGAAAGAGCCGACGTTGACCGAGCGCGGCGTCGCCCGAGTTCCCCGGATGTAGTTGGAGCGGCGGCGGCGGCGGGCGCGGCGGGGGGAGGCGGTGGCCGAGTCGGTGCTCCCGGTGTGTCTCAGCGCGCGCGGGGCCGAGCTGCCGGCGTCTCCCCTCTCGAGGCGATGGGCCCGTGAGCGCCGCTCCAGCCGAGCTGCCCGAGCCGCCCCCTTCCCCCGCCCCTGCCCCCGGAGCGCTGCCGCCCCCGCCTCCCCCTTCGGCGCCTGTGGCCCGGCCGCGGCCGTGCCCTCCTGGTCCCCTCACCCTCACACACACAGGCCGGGCATTGATGGTAATGTATGCGAGGAAACAGCAGAGACTCAGTGATGGGTAAATTCACCCCCCCCCCCCGGCCCCGCGGGGCCGCCTCCCCCCCCTCCGCCATGTTCGGCCCGGCCGCGGGCCGGTAACGGGCGCTCGCTAACGCCTCTCTCTCTTTCTCTCGCTCTCTCCTCAGCTGTCACGACCGCAGGGGGGACTCGCAGCCCTACCAGGTACCGGCGGGCCGGGAGGAGGAGCAGGGGAGGCGGGGGGGGTGCTACTCCAGCGGAGGCTCCGGCGGCCGCCACAGGCCGCGGTGCCGCGGCCGCCCCGGTCCGGCCCCTGGCGGCGCTCTGGGCCCGGGGCCGCGGGGCGGAGAGGCGGCGGCGGCCCTGGCTCAGGGAGCGGGGCCCCGGTGCTCGGCCGAGGCCTACGGAGCCGGGGCGAGCAGAAGCGGCCTAGTGCTACCCGTGCGGGGCTCGGGCCTGGGAGTCGGGGAGGGTGCGAGGGGCGGGAGAGGGGGCCGGGGTCACCCACGGTGGAGTGGAGACCCAGGAGGGGTGAATGTTTTTCTACTAAAAACAAAAGGAGTCTTGTTCTTCCACCCCCCCTCACCCCCCACCCCTTCCCCAAAGTCCTTTCTTCTCCCCAAAACTGCTGCTGTGGGCTGTAACCTGAGCAGGGCACGGGTTTAGACCCTGACCAACTTGGGGTTGCAAGTGAAGCCTAATTTCTGCAGTTGCCAGCTGCTGGACATGTTCGGGAAACATCAAATCCTTCAGTTACCGACAATAGGCTCAGTTTCTGTAAGGTGGATACTGCACTTTGCTGTGTCTGCTGAAAAAACCCAATTGTCGAGGTTTGAGTCTGTGGAAAGCTGTATGTTGTGATATTGGTCTCTGTAGGCCTTGAATTGAATTGTTTTACTGCATTTCTGTGAATTTCAATCACTGAAGTGCTGTACAGCAGTCCAAGGCAGCTGTCGGTGACAGTTCATGTAAATGTAAACACTAACCATTCAGGAATTTACACTGCAAAACCAAGCAGGTCAAAGTGAGGCAGAACATGTAATTTTTGATAAAATCTTGAGAATGGGTTATTGCATTATATGTTTTGGCCCCCTAGAATTTTTTTTTCTTTTTTTTTTAATTGTATCTGTTACAGGGATGTTAGTACTGAAAAAAAAATCACGGAAGTTCAAGGTAATGGTGAAACTGAATGGTCTTGACTAGAGTGTGCAGGACATACGGGAAGTTTACACTAATTCAGTGTAACTTTTAAGTTTGTTTTCCTGATAACAAGTGGAGACTAGTTCTTCTCCCAAAAGTAGCTCATTTATTACTGAAAGTGTGTAGTCCATCAGTGAAAAGAAACTAGGTTCTTAACAGCAAGTGTTACATTGAATATAATAGTGGGAGAAAGTGGTTTGAGTTCTAATTACAGAACTTGTTGCTTTAATGTAGGTAATTAAAACTAGGAGGACAAATGCTGGTTTTTTTTTTAGTAGGAAATAAAATGAAATCAAAATTAATTAAGTTTTAAAAGTACTTTTGAAAGAGAAGAAAACAATTCCAAAACCTCATATCTAATGTGAATGCCTGTTTTCTTGTGATCTGTTACAGGCTCTTAAGTACTCATCCAAGAGTCACCCCAGTGGTGGTGATCACCGTCATGACAAGATGCGAGACACCACAGATCCTTCACCACCAAATAAAATGCTGCGGCGCTCTGACAGCCCTGAAAACAAATACGGTGACAACACAGGGCACAGTAAAGCAAAAAGTGTGCATACTCACAGAGTTAGAGAGAGGGATGGTGGTGAGTTGTCTTTAATAAACTTCTACTTAAGCAATCACTAATTTCTCATTAAAATTAGCTATTATCACTGAGGTGATGTATTACACTAAATTTGCCTTGTGCTCAGCTAGGGTGACTGCAGTGAACCCAAAATGGGAATTTAATTGGAAGCAATCATTGCAGCATTGTAACACCTATTAATTTTCCAGTTTTTACAAGGTATGGTAGTTTTCCTTATAGGCACAAAGATTAAAGAAACCCTTTTTTAAATTATTTTAACTAGTATGTCGCATTTATTTAGACATACTGCAACGTTTGATAACATGAAATAGTTTTCTGGATTTTTCATTAGCAATAAATGTTGGCTGTTTTGGATCCTTTTTAATAACCCTGTGTATTGTGGTGCTGTACTGTGCTGTACATGATCCATAGACTAAATCCCATCAGAAATGAAAAAAGCTTCTTTGTATTTAGCTGCTGTGTAGAACTTTTAATAGATGATCAAAGGTAGCACATACTAGAGCCTTTGTTGACAGGAGCTTTAAGGAGTGTTTCACAGTCAGGTCAGCCTCCTGTGTTTTTACATGTTTATAAACAGTAGTAGTATCCCCAATATTTTTTAACTGATCTTAGGAAAAGAGTAGGATTTTCCAGATAATGAACAGTGTTAGGTAGCAAACAGCCAGAGTTTAGAAAATTGTCTGAATTTGGAGAAGTTCTTTTGTTTTCTTAATTGGCCTTTGTGTCAAGATACAAGGTGAAGTATTGAAGTAGAGAATTTGGAGCTTTAAATCAGTGCTTCTTTATTCTGTATAAAGCTAACGAATTCTGATGCACATACACATTTATTGCTACACTAGTTTTATTTGGTATAATAGTAAAATACTTTTGAGTACCTTTTTAGAAAATACTAGTTCCACACCAAAAAAAGTGTTCATGATAGGCAATTATTCTTATAAATCCTATTTGTTTTTCCTTCTTTGACTTAATGCTGAGGCTCTGTAGACCACTGTTAGTGTCATAGAAGTGTGTAGATGGATTATAAAAACATGCCTCTTTTGTTCATATGCTGATTTTCATTGTATTGATAACAATTGAAAGTGTAGTAATCTTAGCATGAAATACATGTGCAGTGCCCATGTGCTGCTATTCTGTGCTACTTTTCAGGATACAGAGGTGTCCTCTTATTTCTTGTTCACCTGTCCAAAGATATTAGTCCCACATACTCTTGCAATTCTACTTAGTTTTGCTACAGTCAGTATTTTTTCCTGCTTGAATAGAGCTGCATTTAGTGGAATCATGCATATATGAAAACATCTGGAGGATGAGGCTCTATGTGGGGAGTGCATTTGCTTATTTGTGTGTTGGAAGAGTTGTAAGATAGGAAGGACATTCTGAAGTTCTTACAGTGTCTGGCTAGATTTAGTAGCTGGGGAATGGTCTGAAGCATGTATGTATGCAGTCAGGATGAAGGAAAATGAATTATTTGTAGTTTTGTAAAAAAAAAAGCAGCCACCCCACTGTACCTTCTCCTAGTTGTTAAGACAGTGGAAAGTTTCATTTATTCTGATCTGAAAGTAGATGTTTTCACATCATATGTTAAGAGACTAAAAGAAGGAAGTAGTCTTCAACAGTCTGAGGGAAATTACTAATTTTCAAAGTTGAACATTTTTACTGTTTAATGTAAATAAGTGATTTTTTTTGTGTGTGTCATTAGTAAGGTTGGCTTGGCCACAGTTTTACCTTTGTAAAATACATTCCAAACAATGAAAATTAGGTTAAATCCTGTGTATGTAGTAAACCAAAGCTGAGCAGTTGTGGGCAGAAGGATATCAATTTGTCTTTGATGTACTGAATATTTCTGTCAGTATGAATTGAAGGTAGGTGCTAAAATATAGGTGAAATGCTGTTGTGTAATGGACACTTGCATATTGCTAATATGTTAAAGACAAAATAATTTACTGTTTTCTCTGTCTGTTGAATTGCACTGAATGCTGCTATTGCTATAGTATTCTCTTTTGCAATTAGAGACATAGAATGGAAAAAAGAAAAACATTACAAAAGTGCTAACATTTTTCATCTAAGCCTTTATATGACCAAAGAGTATTAATTGGGTTTGATACTACTATAATTGTCTGTCTTGTTTTCTTTTTGCATTCTTTGTAGAGGAGGAAAGAAGTTGGGTGGTTTTTATTTTTTGTAATTGCTGTGCATTATTTTAAAGTTGGTGCTGCTTAATTTGAAACTACTACAGGTGCCTTCCTGAAACTACTACTACTGCCTTTCTGTGATCTAGCTGAACTTAAAGCGAATGTCATTGAAATATCTCTAGTATTTATTTTCCTAAACTGAATTTAAGTCTCAAACAAACAATCTCTTCTCCTCTCATACCTTAGAAAACAAAATAGGACATCAATTCAGAGTATTGCTACTGAACATAAAGCTGATTTAATGTGATCTGTCCCTCTCAACTCAATGTTTATAAAGAACTCCTGTACTTCTCTTAGTTATTTTAGCTCTAAAGAGAAACAGGAAGATTCAGTGGTGTAGCATGCTGATTCAGTCATGACTGGTTCGTGTTTTTGTGGCAAATGCGGAGTGTCATTTAAATGTCATTTCAAGATTTAAGTGTACACATTTAAAATATAAGAGCGGGAATTGATTGAAAATTAATTAGTCAAAAATGGTAGAACCACCTCCTATTAATATCTTTAGTAGGTGTTTAAAGGTATTTTTGTAACAGCTTATTTTTGTAATACTCATGGCAGAATCTTTTGTAGAATTGTAATGCATGGTAAGAAAGGCAATTTGAAACATGTTTTAAAATGTGTTACGGGTAAGCCCTCCATACTGATACAGTGCAAACAAAGCATTTTTCAAAGTTGCTTACTGCATAGTTTCTGTGGAAAGAGACTGTGTACAGAGACAGTCATTCTCTGGAGAGAGACTTCCAAGTTTACCTTAGACTAAACATGGTGGAGTAATTGCGAGTTTTTATCACATTCCAGGTTTCCTAAGAGCACTTCTACATCCAGTGTATCAAAACCTGCCTTAACTTTGTTCTTGCTTTCAGGTCCCTGTGCATGGAGGCATTGTATCTGTGTGCAAGTGTTTAAAACATAATGAACAGCTTCCCCCCCTCAGTGCATCTCTTATTTATAGGTCAGCTGCTATAGGCAAGTGTGGGTTTGAAGAGATTAGGGGGTCTTATGAGACCAGCTCAAGTGTGAAGTTTCTTAACAGTAACAAATAGGGACTTAAAGCCAGCATTGTTTATGGGGAATAGAACTATGAAGGGCCTTGTAGATGTGGAAAAATGTTTCCATTAAAGAAAGTGGGAAATACAAAGATTTGAGGGCTGTCATGCTTGAGGATGGAAGGCTTTTGTGGGTCTTTTAAAATGCATAAATGATGAGGTACTGGTGTACAGGAAAGAAAATAGAGGCCAGATAAGTAGGGTAGCTTTGGGATTAATGAAAAGGAGATATATAGATATATATAATTTAACAGTAAAAAATGTCAGATGCAACCCTTGTTAAAAAAAGGGGCAAAGGGTGTTTCTACTTAACTGTATGGAGCAGAATTACCCACTAAGATAAACAGTAGAACTTGGTGCAAAAAAGGTTTGTTCAGTACTCAGTTGTTTCTTATTGTGAAGAAAATACTGTGTGTTTCACTATATTTATGTTTAAGAGACTTTGAAACTATGCTTCATGCCATGATTTTACTGAATTGCTTAAAATACCAACTGCAAAGTGTAAAAGTACATAGCATGAAATCTTCTGTTGAATTGTGTGCTGTTGTGCAGTGTAGGCTCTTCTAATGAAATTAGAATTATTAGATTATAACTTGTGATATTTAAATTCCAAAGTATAATTGAAGCTTTGTGACTGTTTTTTTTTGCTTGTGAGTTGTTTTTTTTTTTAAATTGGCAATTAAGAATATTTGTCAGCGAGCACTGTTACTGATGGTAACAGTTCTAAGATTAAAAATCTTACTGCTATTAGAGGCTGAATGAGATACTTTAAATAATGAGTTCTTATTTTTATCAAAGTGCTCGTGGATGCTTCTGTGATTCTTTGTTGGCTTGCTTTGTTTCCACTGGTTCCTGAAGGAGTTCAGAGTCCTCATAGCAAAGGGATAGCAAACAGCCCTAAACAGAGAACTGTGTTAGATTCCTGTGGTGGCAGCCCTGGCAGCACAGGAGAACTACTGGTTAAATTAATGTGATCATTGGCCAGTGAAACAAACAGAGAACGGGTATTAGGGCAGCTACAAGAGAATGGAAGATGCTCAAGCAAATGGGCCTTGTAAAGAGGAAATTGCAGGGTGGTGGACAGAGGCAATTCTGAGAGTAATGGAACATAGTGAAAGGTTCAGGAAGAAGCTGGAGTAGATTCTATGTAGTTACTATTAACTACTGGTGTTGTTAAAGTAATTATTCATTACTGTGAAGACTGTTTCCTCACTGTAACTATGGTCAAAGCTGGGATGAGAGAAGTCTGATCACAAAGGAGAGTGAGCTCTCCATGAAACATAGTTTGAATACCCACCCAACAGCCAAGTGTAGTTTTGGTGATTCACTTCACTGTTCCTTGAATGTTGGCTGTTTGGATGGCTTTGAAGAAGGTAGGGCTTGGTGGCTGGTTTGTTTTTTAAGAAAAATAGAATTGCTTCCAGGATCATTCACCTTTTAGCAGCTTTTCTTTGGATTAAAAAAAAAAATGGGAAAAGTAAGTTTGTTTTCTGATATTTATTAAAAGCATTCTTTTAAGTGTTATTCCTTCTACTGCCTTCAGACAGGGTTTTAATTTTAAGCATGCTTTCAAATTTAGAACTTTTAGATAGAAAGTAGCTTTCCTTTTACTCAGTGGATTTGGCAGTATTTGAGGTAAGTTTTTGCAGGATCAGTTGTATAACCATTTTTTTGTGTTACTCTTGTGAAGATTTCTAGTAGAAAAGAAATTGTAAAGTATGTGCTTGTATAATCACAGTAAAAGATACTACTTGTGTTTGTGCTTCTAAATCTAGAGGTTTAGAATGTGAATATTGAAAATTGCTTTTGAAAAGTACCTGCAAAGCTTGCTTTTAACTAGCACAGAATGGAAGATAAAACCCCCTAATTTTATATTATTTATGTTAGGTAAGAATTGTGATATTGACATGACGGTATTAAATGCTAAGTCTTTATTCATGTAGGTAGATGGAGTCCTCTGTTCTCTTAATGGAAGTTCAGGTATCTGGTGTAGGTTCCTAAAGATGTATTAATGTGAGACTTGATCTGAAATGGAGGCTGCATCAAATGTTAATAAGCAGTGTTATTTGTTTGTAACCTGTTGATGCACCTGCTTCCCAAAGTCTGTTGCTATTAGGATTTTGACTTTGGGAGTTTTCACTTACTGTTTTTGCATTCTTTTATATGTGAGAGTATAGATCCAGATCTGAAGTTTTCAATTTATAGTTCTGTTTAAGCGAATATATACCTTAGTTTTAAGAATTCATTGGATTGTAAATGTAATATGTTCAAGTCAGTCTGCCTGCTAGACCTGGTAAGCTTTTGTGCATAAGTTTATGTTTTGGAAAAGAGAAAATAACTGACAATATACAAGATTTGGTGGATTTGGTTGTTTTTGGTATGTAAGCTAATCAGAAGGGAATGATTTTTACTTAGCATCATACTTTAACATAAGCTACTTGTCTGTAACTTTACAGAAATGGAATATACAGTTTACTAAACTCATATTTTTGGGTTACTTTTCTGAAGATGAAAAGAAGTAATGAAAACTATTACTTTCTGATGCACTGCCTCCTATTAGGCTGTAGTCAAGATAGCAATTTGTAAATTATGTAGTATTTTGCTGTACATTCCCCAGTGATCCCCGATTAGAATTATTCCTTAATCATGCTTTGGGGCATGACTGCTTTCTAAGAGAAACTGTAGACAGTTTACATTTGTTTTCCTGGCCATTTCTACCTATTCAGTGTAAAATATCCAGTAAGCCAAGTATCACTGAAGCTGGGCAAGACTTGATACAGAATGCTCTGTATCTGTTTTGGCTGAGAGGGGAGATGATGCTGTAATAACTGTGCTGTGAATAATAGTAATTTAATGGTACCCAACTTGCAATGGTAACTGCATTTGTTTACAAAGTCAAACTTTTATGCAATTTTGTAGGCATTTTCAGGGAAAAACCTATTGCTGTACAGAGAGATCATTTCCTATGTAGCTCTTCAGTAAAGATTGTTTCAGTTTTTCTCCCAACTTTCAAGCTTGTTAAGGGAGATGCATGTTCTGAGACACAAGTTGTACTTGCCTGCTAACTGGGAGTGCACTGATGGAATAATATGCAAGAATAATCCCAGAGTGGACCAGGTTGGAAGGGACCACAGTGGGTCTGATCCAAACTCTCTGTTCAGGCAGAGTCATTCTAGAAAACATGGCACAGGATTGTGTCCAGAGGGTTCTTGAATCTCTCCAGTGACGGAGACTCCACAACCACCCTAAGTGACTTGCTCCAGTGCTCGGTCACTCTCGCTGTAAAGAAGTTCTTCCTCATATTAAGGTGGAACTTCCTGCAAACACAGTTTGTGCCCATTGCTTCTTGACCTGTTGTTTTGGCACTGCTGAAGAGCCTGTATCCATCCTCTGACACACTCCATTCAGGTGCTTGTAGACAGTGACGAGGGGCCTCCTTGATATGTCCAGTTGGGAAGTCTGTCCTTCAGGTCACTGGAAAGGGAGATACATTTTTTGAGCAGATGACTGACAAGAGACTTCACTCATTTTACCAGATGTGTTAAGAGATGTCTGTTAATTTTTTTGTGGCCTTGACTTACCTTTCCATGCATGCAGCAATGTTATATTGTGTTTGAAATTAATGAAATATGAGGCCCTGTAGTACTCTGGAATAATCTCTTCCTTAATATGACTGTTGTTACAAAGGAGAGTTGCAAAAGAAGTCTGTCAAAGTTAAATGGAATTTTTTGCAATGTTAAGACATAACTTGTTTTGTTTCTACAGCAGAGGTATGATAAAAATGCTAATACCCTCCTTTTGTCATCACTCAAAAAAAGAGATGTAAAATAGTTTTCAAGTTCTTCATGGCAAGGAAAAGGCAGCCAGAAATAGGAACAATGAGCTCAATGAGATAAATTCCTTGTGTCTGAAGGACAGCAGGAATCTTCAAAAGGTCTTCTTTTGGTCTAAACTGTTATCATTACTTTTCTGATAACTGTCAATATAATTTCTGTGACCTGCTACATATATTTAGGATGTCAGGCTTTCTCAAAATGCTTTTACAAAGCAGATTTACAGTTCTATCCCAGCAATGGTTTCCTAGATTCCTTAAATATTGTGCTTTTTTATGTCCTCCAAAGCAACCATCTTCCTTAGTGTTTTTCTAGATTTGTTACTGAGTTTGTTGGAGCAGCAGAATTACCAGTTATCCATGTCTATCAGTAGCAAAAACAGGGCAAGGAAATTATGGCCTGTTCTTCTAATTTTAATGTTTCAAACATACCTTTTCACGCCCAGATTTGGAAGAAACAAGAAGAGGTTTTTTTATTGAGGTATATAATAAGTAATGCACATTTCTACATAAATGCCACAATGCAAGTTAGGTAATGTGCCTTTTTTTTTTCTGCTGTATTTATTTCACATAATTATGTTCTTCTGGATGCTGGTGTGTTCATGCCAGCTGTGCCCCTTGAATAACACAGGGAAGAGTTTACATCTCATCTAGTTAAGTCATTCGAGTAGATTTCTCACTCAGACACCTGCTGCCGACAGATTAACACAGACTTAATTTTAAAAACTGTTTCGTTTGAAAGAATGCTATTTTGCTTGCTTTAGTACAAGAAATGATATGATACTCTTCAAATTCAAGTAGTATAAACTTCACCTCTTACTGACTAGACACTGTCAATATTAACGACTGCAGTTTTTGTATAGTCCTTTTGAGAGTGTTTACTTAGCTAGAGAAATAAAATGAGACACTTAGGCAGTCAAACAACTGTAAAGTAGATTTTGAATTTGTAAGCATAACTGCAGCTTTTGTGAAGAGGATTATTTTCCTATACTAACTTAGTTCCAGGAAAGACCAGTTGAATTTTACATATGTATTTAAGAATTACTTAATGGGAAGAGAGATTTATTGTCTTGTCACCTATTGTGCTTTAGATGCTTGAAAGAAAGCCCTGTTGCACAATACCTTTGTTAAGCAGAGCTAAGCTTTGTTAAGCTGAGCTGGTCCAGCCTGACATAAAGCTGTGAATTGGTTTTTTTTTGCTTTTTTTTTTTTTTAACCCCAACACTAATATATTAATTCTTTGGTCAATCCTTGCTTGCCATCTTTGCTCCCTCCCAGAGCTGTGGGCCAACATTCCTTTATTAGTGAAGAACTTCTACGTGACAGAAAAATCATAAAGTAATTTGACTTGCCTTTTTTTTTGAGTATTACTAGCATCTCTTCTTTTTAAAAACAATTCCCAGTTGAAAATTAAATAAACATGAAATTAAAATTGTGCTTGTTGCATATCTATACCGTAATAAATACACGCAGCACAGTATGTCCGGAACTGAAAATATATTTTGCCTTAACCTAATAATTTCTCAAGTTATAGAAGAGTATATTGACCAGCTGCTGCTTTTAATACTAAATATTTTCAAGTTAGGTTTCTCATTTTTGGTGAAGAAGCAATATGTCCAGGAAAAAAAAAGTAACCTTTGGAAAACAGAAATACTCCAGAATTCTTTATAGACAGATCAGTCAGTATGTAAATTTTATGTGAAATAATGCTTTTTCTGTTTTATTGATCCATGGACATTGCTGTGGTCTTAGAAGAAAAGGAAGTTCTCTTCCAATAGCAAATATTCATAGCACTCCAGGAATGATCTGGTATTGAAGTGGAGGTTGGTTCTTCTATTGTGTTTGGTGTATTTTAAGATAGAAATTTGAGATAATCTGACTTACAGTTGCTATTTCTAAGACACATTTAAGAATGGAGATCTATGGTGCCTTTTTTTGCCTTATTTTAATGTGGTTAGGTATTGATTCTGCCACAGCTTTCTGATTAAGGATATAAGTGTATTATGTGTGTGATTAACCTTTCTGCAGGATTGCAGTAATGTTTTGTAGCAGACTACCTTTTTTAGTATTCAATTTTGTCGAATTGCTGATTCTTTATGGTGCATGCTCAGTTGAAATAAAGGAAACTTAAGATGGGATGAAGTTCATAAGCACTTGTCATTGCATGGCACTACCTATGTGCATAAAAGCTTCTAGCTTCACCTTCCTTATTCTAAGCCTAGTAATGGGAACATTCAATGCAAGTTCATTTGTAAGTAATATTGCATTCACAGAGTCTTCTGTTTAACTTTCTTTGTCCTGAAGAAGCTATCCCAAGACAGCAAAAGAAATTTGAGAGTTGCTAAACAATCTGGCCTTGTTCTTAGTTAACCTTATTTTTGCTCAGTGGATTTTATTAGGGAGATTAAGTTGTCATATCTTACTTAATTGTTTGGAGCTTCTGAGTGGGAGTACTAATTTGGTGCTGTGCATACATAGAAAAAGGGGAAAGTCTCAGAGCTCTGTTTGGGCAACTGCTTTTATTTCTCCTTCGTAAGCAGAAATTGTTTTGTGTGACTCCTGATTTTAATCAAACTATAGTTTGTGATGACTGGGTTATGGTGTATCCATCTTTCACAGTCCTACTCTGTTTGTAATCTAAAAATACTGAAATACACAATTTCCATGAAGTGTCTGCATTTCATTAACTCCCATCTGAGGTGTGTGTTCATAAACATCAGTGGTTCTTCCAATGTTTTATGTTCTTGGGGAAGCTTCTTGAATGAAAAGTAAAATTTATGGTGCTTGCCCCCTCCCCCTCCTGCAGTTTTAAAGGAATTGTTTATCATTTCAGTATCCCTTGAGGCAAATTTTCATGAAGCATCTGAGTATGTGCCTGTGGCCCCAGATGACTAATATATTTTTTTGAAAATGTCTTTTTCTTGGCTTTTGAGAGGAAAAAACTTCTAAATTTGGAATTATCTACTCACAATAAATGTGAATCAGAAATAGAGATTCAGTCTTCTGCTTACTCTTAGTTGATGAGTTTTGTGGAAATGTTGCTGGAGGTAGGAGAGTGTGATGCTGTTAGACTTTCATCACTGTGCTTGACTCTCTTAGTGCTGTATTGCAGTGTGTTCGTGGCAGGCTCATTTGGGTTTCCTGGTGTGTTGCTGAGGAGGCCTTGCAAGGGGGAAGTTCAGTCCATTGTCCATTTTCCATTTGCTGTGCTGATCCTTGTGAAGTTCAGATAATGTGGTTCTTAGTTGGTGGTAGTGAGTCTACCTGTCAGTTTAACACATTTGGTTTTGCATATCATAATAATTTAAAAGTCTCCATATGAGGCTGTTACTTGAGGTGAGAAGAACCTTGCTCTTGTGCAGTCTCTGACACCATATTAGAGATGTAAATGTTTTATGAGCCGCAGTCCAGAACAAAGGCAGAGTTTGGCTTTATTCTCAACCTGTATCCTTTATTTGTAGAGCACTATCCCCCTCCTTGTACAAATATAGTAATGTTAATTAGTGTTGCAAGCTTTTAAATACTGTGAACTGTCCTTAGTGATGTTGAACAAGGATTTTGGTTTTTTTATTAAACACACTGAAATCTTCTGGTCTTGTAACCAGAGAGTTAGGAATATGACTCTGTGTTGCTGAAATTCGTGGTAGTCACATTTTCCATAGGTAAAACTGCTTAAGCTGCTTTTTTTGAGTCGATTGATCTCAAATGAAGCTCATGTCTTAGTAGATCTTCAGCAGTGTTGAGGATGTTGATAACATTTTTTTACCATTAAGTGACCTGAACCTAAAGTTCCCGATAGAGAGGAAGTCACAAATGTTAATCTGAAGAACTTGTTTACCCATAGTTTTTAATTTCACGTAAACCCATTTCATAGACTATAATTTGTTTATTCTCCTTTAGTAACCTTTGGGTCTTACCAGAAATGTTTAGAAGCTGGTTGAAATTTGCCTTAATTATTGAGAAACGGGCAAATTCTTTCAAGTGGCACTGTTTACCCCACTTCAAAGTACAGAATAAAGTCTTTATGGGTGATGGAAAAATTATTTGTCCAGTCTTTGTTTATTGTTATTTCAGTAAGTGAGGTATCAAGGAAACTGACAATATATTGATTTTCTTTAAAGAAGAAAATTGGTAGGAATTATGTCTGGATTTTTCATCCTTTAGGCTTTTTTCAGCTCTGTGATTTGTGACATTTGAGTACTGGATCGTACAGAAACTCACTACATTCAGTGGACCTTGTTAATGAACCTGATGAATTTTCAAAGTTGTGTCTTCTGTTGAAAAGTGGTTTCTCATTGCTGCTGGGAAGTGAACTGAGGGGAGAAAGCAAAAAATCCGAAAATTATTTAACTGTTAAGCTGTAGCTGTAACAAGGAAAGGAGCAAATGAGAGGATGGTTGGACAAAAGGTCATCTGCTCTATCAGTGAGGAGAATCCAAACTGTGTTATTCATTTAGGCGAAGAACAGCCTTAGGAAAACAACTGCTGGAGTAGTAAATCCCTGAATTGTTATTTGAAAACTCAGTGTTTGAATTTAGTTTGAGGGCTTTTATTAACTTTTGCTTTCCTTTTCCATGGGCAGGAATAACTTGGTGTTCTTTCTAGAGCAATTTGGTCTGTTTGCCCTAAAATTAAGCTTCAATTTATGAAATAACTTGTGTGTAACTAATTAAAAATAGAATAGTAAGCAGCAAAGAGCAAAATAAAATTTACTGTACATTATGCAGTGTGTAAGATTTAACTTTATCTTTTTCATTTTAATAATCAATAATGCCTTTGCATTTGCTGAATATTGCATTAGTAAAATGGGTCCTTGACTTTCTTTAGTTTTCTGCTCCCCACTTTTCCTTCTCAAGGTGTCCATCTCTTACTACCATTTTGGAGGAAAAATTCTATTATGAATAAAACTGTATGTTTACAGTATTATTTTAATCCACTATTGGTCATTTGTGCCCCTCCTGGTCTGTTTATAGTAATGTTTTTGGCTGATGTCTGTGAAATTCTGTGTGAATGATAACTTGGAGAAAAAAAGAACTTCTTGAAATTGGAATGATTACCCTGTGAATTGTATATTGCAAAACAGTACAGACTTTGCTGTCCTGGATTGGCAGTGTGGCAGGAGAGAAGCGTAGGGAATAAAATAAGGCTTTGTAAGTTTTTATGCTCAATAGAGCTACTTGTTGACTGGTATAAAACATTTATTTGGGAGAGCATAATGAGTATGTAGTTGGGCAGTATAGTGATCAGGCTAGATTTTCATTTTTTGGCAGAGCATTGTGCATTCAGTTTAGTAGGTTATGAATTTCTGGAAAATGTTACTGCACAGTTGGTGTATTCTCTGAGGCCACTGCTCTGCTAGGAAAATTGCAAGTTTTTATGCTTTTGGTTGCATGTGGAAGGCAGCCATGTTTATTTCAATTCACCAGGCCACATAAAAATGCAGTGAAGAAAAATTGTTTTGTCTTACTACTTTTACATTTGGCAAATCAGAATGACCATGATAGGATGTTCTGTTACTGCTGGCGTGTTGGGTATTGTGTTCCTATTGTGTTGCTTTATTTCCTCCTGTATGCAGTACTTTAGAAAGCGTTCTACACAAAGATTTGCACTGAAGTAACAAAGCCACTTGAAATACACTGCAGACATTTTAATTTAGGCTTATCCTAGATAGATTTCTATAGTTTTTGCCATTTGAAGAAGTCTTCTTAATTAGTTATCCCCATATAATGTCACCATCATAAACTATCTTGCTGTTTTCTCTTTTAACTACTAATTAGCATCTGTCACTTGGTAGTAGTTGTTCTTTTGAGGAAGATCAGATTCTGATATTGTCTGTAGTTTAATGAATTTGGTTCATTAATCAGCATGTTAGCTGAGAGGTGAACCATGGAGTTACAGCAAGTATGGATGGAGTTGTCACAAGAGTAATGACCTTCCTTGTTTTTCTGCTGCCCAGTGTTTCTTTCCACATGCCTAATAGATGGACACAGAAAAAGTCACTCTCCTTAATGCCCTTCCTGAATCCCAGTCCCCTCTGGAGGGACTGCAGGAGCAGGCTGTCTTTGAATTCCAGCTGGTAGGCACTTGTAAACTTCCTTTATTTTATACCTACACTTACACTTTTTAGTATGGACAAAATGAGAGTTAGGATATTAACAAGGTATTTTTGTGACTAAAAAGAAATCATATGCTCTATCAGTGGTAAAGTTAACTGTCATGTGGTTCAACTGCAGCTCTAATGTCTCTCTGTTTCAACTTACGCATTTCAGTTAAAGATTTTATGATTTTCATACTGTACCATTTTTATGAATCAAAAAGAGTAAATTAGGCTAAGATACTTGGATGTCAGAGAATGGTGAGGAATGCACAGTCGTGTAGATTACTCTAATCAAGTGGCAAGAGAATTTATTTTTTGTGGTTTCAGGTGGATGTTGTAATTGCCGGTGCAGGTGTACAGGTTTTGGAAAGGAAGGAGTTTTGTTTTGGTCTTGAAAGATGGCAAGGGAGAAGGGAGGGAAACCAGGTGGTTTATTAGAGCAGTCTGATCCTTAGTTAACTCAAAGTTTGAACTTTTTATACTTTCAGAATTGGTATTAATGGAGATGGTAATTAAATGTGATAATTGCTTGAGAAAGTTGATTGTATTGCAAAATGGAGTATTCTTATTTCAGCCTGTGTTAAATCTGTTTTTCAAATCCACCATAGTTTTGAGCCCTTGTTGCCGTTGAAAGTGTCTTGGATTCAGCAGTTGAGATACAGAAACAAATAACATAAACATTAAAATGAGTCCTAGTGCAACAGAATCTCATATCTGTAGTAGGCATTAAGTCAATTCTGAATTGGTTCCCAGACTCTTGCACTTCATGCTTTCTGGTGATTTTTATGATTTTTATGCAGTAGTAAGGAAGATGCTATTTTTGTTGGAAAGACTAGGAGATAGCTGTGATATTTTTACCTTGACTCTGACCTGCCCTATGACTTGTTCATCACTAGGGAAGACTTGATCACACAGTTTTATGTAACTGTAGGGCTGGTGCCCTTGTTGGCCATCTTCCAGTTAGGAGTAGCTCTTTCCAGCTTTAACTGCTTTCAAAACAGTGATTAAACTGAGGAAACTCACTGTCATTGTGCAGTAAACATTTCCATGGAGAGTTCTGAAACTGAATTGGAGTATTTATAACACAATGTGAATTTCCTTATGGTGCATCAAAGATGTATATTAGCAATTGCTAAATCTGAAAATAGGCTAATAAAGAGTGCAAAAAAAAGTCTTAGTTTCTCTTTGCTGAAGAAAGTAAAGAAGATCTAACTGTAAGAGGAAAAGGTGAGAGGTGCCATGAGGAGCTGTCTCAGGGGACAACAGTTCCTTGTTGGGCCTGTTCCTGGGGTATGGACTAGTTTTGGTGATCCTGTTCTCATGATCTGCTTTGCCAGGCATGCAGCTGGGAGATGGAGTGCTGGTGGCAAGTCACATCTGCCTGAAAATGGCCTGGGGTTAGGCTTTGCTAATTAGCATTCAGGTGAGGGGAATCACCTTGTTTTTAGAGGTGGACCTTTGCTTGTGGGTTGCTTTCTGGCCTTTTAAACATATTCCAGAACTTTCCCAGACAACTTGAGCTGGCACTGCTTGCTTGGCTGAGTTGTCAGATTCCTAGATGACTGCAGTGCATGGGTTTAACCACATACTAAAACCTTGTTGCCTCAGTATAAAAAGAGTAATTTGGGAATATGGTTGTCATGTTTACAGTGTTTAAGCCCTTAACTTGTTTGAAGTGCCTAAAATTCTTGTTCTCCAGAGTATCATTTGCTTTGGTCTTGTAAGCTTTCCAGCAGCAAACAGCAGTTCAGCAGTACTTTTGTATGCTCATTCCTGAAGTTTGGGTACAGATCCAAACATAAAGTGGCATTAAGTGTAAAATAGAACAGAGGTATGGGTGGTGAGCCCACACCTGTAATTACCCTGTGTAACTGCCCCAGGCACCATCAGTATGGATTTATGGCCAGCCCTGTAAATGCCTGTGTTGCTCATCTTGGTGACCTGAGGTGATAAGCATTGCTGGAGCAGCCGTGATCAGTTTGTATGCAGCTGAGGCCAGCTCAGGTAGGACAGGATTCCTGATGGATGGAGCGTGTGGGCAGACAGTCTGGGAGAACCGCAGCTCAGAGAGGCCCAGGGGCCCCTTCTGAAGAAGCTGCTGCATAGTGGTGTTCTCCTATCGGGGCCAGCTGGAGGTGGGTGTGACTTGCTGCAGCTGCTCTGATATTCCTGCAGAGTGCTTTGGTGACTCAGTACTGGAGCTGGACACAATGTGAAATGGGGGCATGTTACTGGGCTGACAGACTGTGTGGGGTTTGGAATTCTGCAGAATGAATTTTAGGGGTTTGTTTATGGGTTGGATAGAATTTGCTTTACAATATTTTGTTGATATAATAGGTTGTTGTTGGCTCTTTCTTATGTTTGGAAAGTGCCTTTTAGGTTAGATTCACGGTGGTGGTGGTGTACTTAGGCCACTACAGTATTTAAAAATCACTATGTACATCTTGAGCGTGCTGAACAAAATGTAGTGATACTGCATCTGTGGTACAGGATTACAGTAAATTAAATGCATTGGTGCTTTCTGATGTTTTGAAGGGACTGTTCAAACATAGCTATCTAGTAAATTTTCATCTCTTTTTTCCTTGAAAAAGCAAGATGATTTCACCTCATAGCAGAAATCAATTAAAATATGTCTGTACTGAACAACCTACAAAAATACAGGAAGATATTATAATGATTTTTATATCAATAGAAGGCTGTAGTAAATAAAAACTAAAAAAATGGCTAAATACAAAAATATTAAACAGCTATTTCACTGCATAATCAGTGTCAAAAAAATTGAGACTGGTGTAACTGAGGAGAACAGCTTTGTAACTACTTGTATTGAGGGGAATCAAATGCATCTCTAAATGTTTTTTTGTTGTTGTTGTGTTGACGTGTGTATCACATGTGTGATGTTTTAAGTATTGGTTTGATAGACCTAACTTGTCCCCGTGCTACGTCATTCTGCCTGACTTTGAGCATGGAAGATATTTCTGCTGTAGGATTATGGTCAGCTTTTGAAAGGCTGTGTATTTGAGTAAGAGACTTAGTGTTTTCCTTATTTTCCCCCTTATATCTTTACAGAGAATAACATACAGTTTTAGTCAACATAATGCAGGGAAAGGTTTTGAAGGAGTGCTGGTTCAGGTTGTAGTAACTCATGTTTGTGCAAATTGACCTTTAACTTTTGTAGGGTACTAAACAGTTTGGTGGTGGTGTATCTCTTTGCTTTTGTGATGGACTATTTTTCTAACCTGCAGGATTAAAGGTGAGGAGAAAGAAGTTTGAAATAGTAATTTTGTCACTGCTTGTGTACTTAGAAGGCTCAAAAGACATAATTTGCATTATAATGGCTCTCATTTTGCACCATACTGTGTCATTTAGTCATGTTCTGTATGTGTAGCTCTGGGAAGACTGAAACTTTTTTTTTTTTAATTACTCCATTCATTCCTACCTATCAGTCCTTTACTGTACTTTACTGTAATTACATTTAAGGCAAAGTCTTTGCCATTTTCAAATCACTTTGACTTCATCTTTAGATTGCTGTGTAACTTGTGAAGCTAGTGATACTTCATGTAGTATCCCTGTGTGTTGAGAAATTTCTCAGTAAGGAAAGGGAAAATAAAAGCTGGGAGAGTGTTATATTTGTGCTATATTTTTTCCCCTGAAATGTGCAAGAAATTTTTTCTTCTTAGTTTGGTGTGATTTATGTGAACATTTAAATTTTTTAAAAATATCCCATCAAGAGCAATGGGAGAGTTTTTACTTGCTTAGAAATTTTAGAGGAATGGGAGGCCTTAAGAGCAGGAAATGTAAGAGAATTTAATTATAGATGAAACTATTCAGGTAACTTGAACTTAGGCACAAATACAGATCTAAAATATTTTGAGAATTATGTCTTTCCTTGTTTCAGCTGCTCACGTGTTTTCATATTGAGGAAAACCAAGTTGCTTGAAGAGTAGCTGGTTAGGGTTGCCAGAAGCAGGTGGTGGTTTGGGAAGTGCTGCTTTTGGTGTTCCAGATGTCAGTACCTTTATTGCAGACACTGAGATAGGGGAAAATTTAGTCTGCTCTGTATGCATAAGCAGAAATAATTACCTAGAATTAATAACAAGTAATCTCAAAAGAAAACAGCATTGCTTCAGTAAACTTAAAACCTGATTTTATGCATCTAACCATGCAGGCTGTTGATAAATTTATTTAAATTTTCTGATATAATGTGGAGGAGAAAATGTCTCAGTTGGCATGTTAGGACTCTTAAAAACATAAAAATTATAAAGGCTGTTTGTTTGCTAGCAATGGAATAAAGTGAAAGTTAGACCAGTGAAGGGACATATACTGCATTACTCTAATTATAAAATCAAAGTGAGTTTTATGTTGTGTGAAAAACAAATGTGCGTGTGGTTCTTGAAATACTTCTGCATCTGAACTGTGCTGTGATCCAGGTTTTGGACTATTTTCCTTCTCCCCTTCCCTCTTCTTCCCCCCTTCCACCTCCTTAGAATGCAGATGGTTGATTTCTCTGAAAGCATACATGGTGAATAGCCTTTCTCTTTTCTTTCAGGGACCAGTTACTCTCCACAAGAAAATTCACACAACCACAGTGCTCTTCATAGTTCAAATTCACATTCTTCTAATCCCAGCAATAATCCAAGCAAAACTTCTGATGCAGTGAGTATTTTTAATTAATTTTCATGTATGTGTTGCCCTGTTCATACACACCATATTTTCATAATTTTTTAAGGTAGCATATGCGTTGTGCTTGAGACATCGGTCTTTATTTTATAAACATTCTGTAAACCCATCCTGCAGTTGTTACATGTTTTAAAAGTATTGTAATTGGTAATCATTAGAACTTTGAATTACCTGTTGTTTATTTTAAAACATTAGATTATTTAAATGATATAGATACAAAAATGTTTTCCATTAACTTTGTGGTAAATCTAGAGTGACAGTAGGATTTTACTTTCATGAAATACATACGTATTTGAATTTTTGTGACTTCAGTATCAAAGTTTTAGTAGTTAGAGTGGTGGTTGCAAAAATTGTTCAAAATCAAAATCAGTAAATTTGTGATCAGTAGAAGAATTTTGGAACGATAATAATTTGGAGGATGTTGTGAGGTGAAGAGAGCGAATGTTATCAATATTGACCTTACTGTATCCCACTAAATGTACTATTAGATTTTGTTAAGGGGAGGAGAATAAACAGAGGAAAATATTGCAGAAGGCATCTGGAGGATACTGGTCGTGTGTTCAAACTGTCAGTGAAGCAGGCATTTAGAGGTGGTGGAAAGCAATAACATGAGTACATAAATGGGTAAAAATGTCATTTCAAAAACAGTGAAAGCTATTAAATTTGTATATTAAAATTCTTGAGAGGTCTTTTGTCCAACACTGTTTGTATTTTAAAGGCTTACGATTCTGCGGATGATTGGTCTGAACACATCAGCTCTTCAGGCAAAAAATACTACTACAACTGCCGAACAGAAGTTTCACAGTGGGAAAAGCCAAAAGAGTGGCTGGAAAGGTATATGTTTGTACTCCTTTGAATTGTATAAAGAGCAAATATTCTTAAGCACATTTCAGAGCAGTTGAGCTTATCTACTAGATTACTGCTATAAAAGATTGTGCTCCAAGCCAGCTGTGTTCCTACTCTTACTGTGACCTCTGGCACTTATTTTATCCAGAGCCTGAGAGGAAAGTATGGTTGGTTTGTGTGGGGTTGATTTTTTTGGGTGGTGTTGTTGGGGGAGGGGGGGGGGGGATGGCTGGTTGTTTCGATTTTTGTTTCATTCTGGATTTTGTTTTAGTTGGGATTTTGTTTTGGTTGAGATTTTGTTTTGGTTTTTTTGTGAGTGTTGTTTTTAATGTTTTGTTTTGGAGTGGTTTGTTGTTTTTTGGGTTTTTTTCATGAGATTAGTGAGCTGAACTGGTACATTGTGGGCTTCAGCAAGCACTGATAAAGGAAGCAGTGGGTGGAGTTTGGTAACCCCACCTGCAGCAGCAAGCTCTTAACAGTATTATTCATCTCATATGACTTACAGAAATTGTTATATTGTTAGATAATGTAAGTTCTTACCTAACTTTCGTTTTCTTTTCTTTAGAGAGCAGAGACAAAAAGAAGCAAGCAAAATGTCAGTTAACAGTTTTCCAAAAGATAGGGATTACAGAAGAGAGGTGATGCAGGCGACAGCTGCCAGTGGGTTTGCCAGTGGAAGTATGTGGTTTTTTTACAGCAATATATTCTTGCCTTGCTTGCATTACTATTTTCTTTTCCAAACTTCAAAAATTGTAGAACATCCCTTTCCTTAGCTGTTTCTCACCTTTTCGTATACAAAAGCCAAAGTGGATAGCGCAGTTAACTCTCCAAAATGATGTTTCTTTAAATAAATTAATTAGTGCAATGCTTACTTAATGCTTTTCATGGTGCTCCTCCTTTTTGTGGCTTTTATGTTGAGTTTAATTATCTTCATGGGTAGTTACTTAACTTGCATAATCTGTAGTTTAGTTGGACTGTTGTGATCATTGAGACCTGCTAATGTCATATTCTAACCTTAAAAATAAAAATTTCACATCTAAAATTAATAACCTAATTCAATGGATTTTGATACCACACTATTCAGAGGCTTGTGTATGTTATTTAGAACATATTTTTACCTCACCAATGCTCTCGGCAAAATCATTCCTGGACTACAAATTTCTGTAAATTGGAGATTTTTGTCCTGATACCTAGCTTTGTCAGTTTCTTTCGGAAAATAGTTTTACTGTGGTATTCTGTCTGATGTAGTTTGGGTAAATTTGTAATGTAGTTCTCAGGGTAGTTTAAAAGTAGCCCATGTATTATTCTTCACCCATGCTCTTTAATTTGACAAGGTTGATATGTATAAAGGGGTATTTTTCTGTGTACACTGAAACTTACTGCATATGCTAAAATATACTGGATGCAGCAAAAAGATAGCAGTCATGCATAATGCAGTGAGTATTTGTTTTGTGACAGGTGAAAATGTAGGAATCTGTATTTACTTGGTATGTTCACTGAGTAGTATGTTTTAGTCTTTGATCATGTGACCAGTGCAGATTAGTTACTGATTTTATATATATAGAAATGTCTTGAATTAACTGTGAGTTTGTTGTAATAGTACTCAAGTGACATGAAGGGGAATTCTTTGAAGGCTAGAATGTGAAACTATTAAATTATGCTTCATGTCCAGGGTTTTTGA
Source organism: Catharus ustulatus (assembly GCF_009819885.2). Classification (NCBI taxonomy): domain Eukaryota; kingdom Metazoa; phylum Chordata; class Aves; order Passeriformes; family Turdidae; genus Catharus; species Catharus ustulatus. The sequence continues at coordinate 16,141,531 of NC_046221.1, read as the reverse complement.
TGAACAAAAGAAAAATGGTACAAATTATCTCTTCACACTAAATACAAGATGGAAATAATAGATCTTGATTTAGATCTTTTTGGAAGACTTCAAAAGTTAACTTGACTGTAACACTTGTTAGAAAGCAGCCTTTCATCAAAACACAGTTCTTAACCAGAACTCTAAATCAAGCAAAGGTCAGAGAAAATGCATTTTGTCAGTGAGTAGAATTAAATTTTGCCTTTTTTGATGCTGATCTACTTGAGGCTTTTTTAATCATAAGAAGTTCAATCAGCTCTAGGTGTTGGTGTGCAGCTGTATTGATCAGTCATTGCAATCTTAAACTTGATTCTAATTTAATCTTTTTTTTTTCTTATTGCAATGTTACTTGGGGAATCCTGAAAAAAAGTGGAAGACAAGCATTCCAGTGACACCAGCAGTATGCTCCCACAGAATATTTTATCTCAAACAAGCAGGCACAATGACAGAGACTACAGACTGCCAAGAGCAGAGACTCACAGTAGTTCTACTCCAGTACAGCATCCCATCAAACCAGTGGTTCATCCAACTGCTACCCCAAGCACTGTTCCTCCTAGTCCATTTTCTCTACAATCTGATCACCAGCCAAAGAAATCCTTTGATGCTAATGGAGCATCTACTTTATCAAAACTGTCTACATCCACATCTTCCATCCCTGCACAGAAAACAGAGAGAAAAGGTATGTCTGATGAAATTCCCTCTAGTATTCAAGATGATGTATTGCATTACATTGCTTGTTTGAAGTATGTTAGTAATAGAATTTAAAGGGTTTTTTTTTCCTGTTTTATTGTATGTGCTTAGAACCTGATTACTGTTTTGATGTGTTTACTTTCCCCTAGATCCCATTTGCTATATCCTACACAACTTCAAATTGACACTGCGAAATTTACTATATTCTGGCTTATTTTGAAAGTTAACATTTCAAATGATAATTTGAAAGATGTGTTTTTGTAGAACATATTTTAATTCTTGTCTTCTCTCTTGCTGTTTTGGATCTTTGCCATTTATTTGAGTTATGTAGTTACACAGTTTGAAAGTCATTTTGGACCATTATGTTTTATGAACTGCTGTTACTGTTTGGAATGCCAGTGTCAAACCTTTCAATCAACACAAGCACAGTTCTTACAGAAAGTGAGAGTTTTCTACATGTTTGTAAGAGCTAAACTGTTTTGATCTGTAACTTGAGAAATGCTGGATCTTCAGTTCTAAATCTGCTGATAGTATGTGTTTCTGTTGTCTGATAATACCTGTTAGATACAGTCAGAGTAAAGCAAAGATCAGGACTTTAGTGTGCATTGTTTGTGACCTTTCAGACATCTGTCTTTTAGTTAGATTTGTTTCATTATTAGGGATGAAGAGGTCAATGAGGTTGTGAGAATGAGATGTGTGTTATTAATTACAGTGTATTACTTTGGTGTAGTTAAGTTTTAGAGAGTGGTATTGTGCAAGAAAATTCTATTTTGAGGGCTTTGGGAGGGAGAGAAGTAATTTTTGATAATCGTGTTTTAATTTATTATATAATTAATATGTGATTGAATTATTTTTTGAAAGATGGCTTGTTGCCTGTCCATACTTGCAAGTTGACCTAGTTAAATAGTTTTAAAAAGATCAAAACAGACTGTGGTCTGACACTGGTCTCTGTTTTCGTGTCTTCCACTTTGTTTATTAAAGAGTTGGAACTTCTACACAGACTTAAGAACAGTTGGCCACCCAAAATACTCAAACAACAGCATACACTGACAAATACTGTTAGACAACTGTGCATGTAAAGCAATTTTATGTTTTTTCTTGACACTTTGTGCCATTTTTACATAACCTGGGTTATGAATACTGACTACAAACTACAAAAGAACAGGTTATTTTTAGCAAACCTTTTCCTATTCAGCACTGTAAAGTGTGAAGGTGTACTAGCTCAAGCATGGTTCTCGTACTGAGTGCAGTAGTTACCTGCTTCAGTTAAGCCTCTATTTTCTGATTGCAGTTTGATACACTTGTACATATTACAGTACAAAACATCTGTGTCAAGTGTTCTTTCCTTTAGTGTATCTACTCCATTTCTCTATTTAAAATACACTTAAAACCCCTCTTACTGTTATTCAATTCTGACATGTTCTTGATTCTTGTTTAGTGTGTGATCAGATTTCATACTGTGTATTCTTTCACTGCTTTACTGCACATCTTCATTAATTGAACAGCTGACTCTTACAGCAATTGAAGAACTTCCATTCTGACAACTGTTACAGGTGTTGGCAGAGTTCTAATACTTCTTACATACGGTGTTAATTTGAGAACATTCTGTTGGATATAATATTGAAAACAGTCACACAGAGCAGTCTTGATACTGTAAATCTTACTTTAGAATCCATATTACTGTGGATGGTTCCATATTAAATAATTCACTGCATTTCTGTATTCTTAGGTGTTTTTTTTAATTTCATATAGTTTAAATGTAATAATCATACCTCATTGATCTGTTTCATGGCACTTGACTGTGAGAAAATGTGCTTACTGAGCTTCAGCAAAGGGTGGATGACAGAAAACTAGTAAACGAAGAATTAGAATAGGTGAATGGGTTGGCTTGAAATTCTTACTCTAGAAAATGTGAGTTTTTACATGTTGCTTTACCTCTTGTACAGAAACAGAAGAATTCAGTGCAGGTGCTGTCATGATAAAAGGTCATCCAGGAGTACATTCAGTTGACTTTCCTTTTTCTGGGGAATGTCGGGCTGTCTTTTTAAGGAAATTAAACCAGTAAATTTTCTGTAGCATTTTGCGTATTTAAATTTTAAAGAAGGGGAGAAGCAGTGCTGTGAATGATTTACTGTTGCTCATTCTCTCAGAGGTGGCTGTGAACCTGCAGTACTAGAAGTATGCAGTTTATAAAGTATTTTTTGTAGCTGTTATACAAATTGAACATACAATAATTATCCTGAGACACTTGGTTCAAACAATCTTCTAAAAGTGTCTTTGCAGAAATGAAAATAGTTTGAGAGGTTTATGTTTACAGCAGTAAAGCAAATAGCCTTTGATTTTCTTTTTCTGTTCACTGATTATGCCATCCCTCTCTTTCTGAAAAAAGAGGTTAAACCATTTTTGTGCCTATAAAGATTGGTCCAAATGACTGAATAATATATGCAGTAGTCCTTCCTTAAATTAATTCTCGGTTTCTTGCTTTTTTTGAATGTGCTGCTGGCTGCCTTATGCTAGCATATATGTACCACTGTTTTAATAGTTCTGATTTCAGTGTGTATTTTTTTAAGCAGTAATAGTTTTGAACAGCAGAACAACAGAAAAACACAAAACCCAACAACAATGCTTTTTTCAGCTCAATCTCTTTTGCTGCAGGGGTATGTTGTAGTCCCACAAGGAGATTGAATAAAATCCCTGGCTGAACTATAGCTCAGCTGTTAGCAGTAGTCCTCTGCCCTCAATGGCTGGCAGTAGTGGAGAGTTCCTGGGGAACTATTTGACCTCTACCCTTTGGTTTGAATGTTCCAGTCAGAATCTGCTGCTTCTGTTTGTGCTCACTGTGAGTGCTTTATGCAGGTAAAGTGTGGGGTTGCTTTTCCTACTTTTTGGCTGCTTTATCTGTAGGGCACATCACATTTTCCTATTTCTAATTCAGAATGAAATGTTGTATTGTCCGTATCTTAACAGTGTGTCTGTCTGTAGGATACTGCTTCTCACACCTTTTCTCCAAGTCTCATCAGGAAGCACTTCTGTTTCTAGTGCAGCAGTACTCTAAAACTTTTATGAGAACACAGCAAGCTGACCAGTGCAATGCTGGGTGGGTTGTGACTCTGGTGCTTCTTTTCCTTTTCTCACCCCTGTGGTTTTCTTGTAACACTCACTAGTCTTTAGTGGTCAGTTATTAACATTGCTTCTGGTGTTGTTGCACCTTCTTTGGCTGAGTTTTGCAGTTTCAAGTGTATTACTCAATTCATTTGTCAGTTAGAAAAAGTTACACGTGAGACTGTTAATTTCTTCCAATACTTTATAATTGTTTGCTGAACATTGCTGTTACATTTATTTTGACAGCAGAGGTAAAATACAAAAAATTCAATTTTAAAACTGGAGTAATCCAAATGTGAGAAAAAAGGATTTTTTGTATTTTAGATGATTTGAGGATTTTTGAGAATCTAGTTGTATTGTTATTGTAATTTCATTTGGTGAAATGTGTTTACAGAATGCCTTGCTTTTAAATATTCATGTGTTTTTGATGTGGCTTATGGTCCTTAGTAGATCAGAACTGAACTATGTAAAACAGGCAAATATGACTGTCAGTGCTCAGAGAGCTTAGTTGGTGGACTGTACACTCCAGGTGCTTCAGCACAGAAAATGTGTTACACTTCTTAATCATTAGCAGAAAAAAAAGCATTTCTGTTTGCTGTTTCAGGTAGTAGTTTTGTAATCAATGAAGCAAGATACAGACTTCCAAAAATTTTGTAATGCAGTTTTCCTCCCACTGAGAGCACACGTGCCTAATAGTTGCTAGCAGTGCAAAGATAACAGCTCAAGCTCACAATAAAGTGGTTGGGTAATATTGTAGTGTTGACTCCAAAGGACTTTGAATGCATTTGTTTTGTTTTAAATGAGATAAACACTACATCAGTAGTAGAAGCTATTGGAACCCTAAAAGGGTCATTTTAATATTTTAGGAGTCATCTAGTCAACAGTAGTTGGTAATTTCCATGTCATTGAAAAATAAATCTTAGTTACTATAAATCAGAATAAGAGCAAACTAATATATAGCATTCATTTAAAGCTAGTCATGCAGGGAGTACTAGTATGTCAGAAAGAAGGCTGTGAAGGAAAGTCCTTCCTCCACAAACAAAGAAATTTGCCAGTTTTGTTCTTTTTTCCACATCCACTTCCCCATCACACTCATGTGCCTGATGAGCTCAGCACACCCTGGTCAAGCGCAGAGTCAGCAAGTTACAGGTGCTCACAAGACTCCAGCAGGCAGAGCAGGGTGGCAGAGGCACAACAGAGGTATGGGACTGTCAGTGTCAAACCTCTTCATTGAAGCAGAGTAGCTGAAGAGTCAGAAGGCTTCAATTTCCACCCCTTGCATTCAAGCTTGTAGGCTCAGTGTTGTCTTTCAGAATGTCAGTCCTGGCAGATCAGTTGTTTGCTTAGGAGCAAAACGTTCTTGTCATAAGGGGCAGAGATTGGTGATGGCAAGATTCAGTAGCATGTTTATGTACTATTCAAACTGAGAAGCTAAGGGTGCTTAGATAAAACTGAAGATCATTTTGGCACAACTGCTGAAAATTACCTGTTTTTTTTCCTGAAAGGATCGTTTGACCATGTTATTTAAAAATCCCAGTGCTTGGAGCCGTCACACAAGGATATTCCCATTCTGACTTGACCTGGTGTTTCTACTTCAGCAAAAACTTCAGCAAACCTCTTTGCAGAACTTAAAACAAACTATCTTTTGTCATACAGGTTCTTGTCATATAAAATTCTGTCTGACAACTTGGATTTCTTTCCTTTTTGTTCAAAAGATGTGATTATGGGTCACACTCCCAACAGAGAGGGTTATGAATAGAAAGCTCTTCCCTAATCATTGTGGTCTTCAAAAATTGTTTTCATTATAAAAAGGCTTTTTCCTGCTCCATTTTAATGTTAAACCAATTAATAGTTCTTCCCATTAAGTTAATCTCCACATCTAATGGTGTTTCTTTTTGCCATCCGTTTACTTTGTTTTCCTCCTTTTTTTATGTATTGGATGGCTTTATTTTTTGGTCTTTTTTTTTCCACATGAATAAAGTTGTTCTATAATATAGTGCTTTATGCAAGCTGAGTCTAATAAACTTGTTTGCATAGTTGTCAGAAAGTAAACTGTATTTTCATGTTATTGCCCCAAAGTGAATGGATTTTTAAAGTTTTTTTAAAAGCTCCAGATATTGAGACTTTGTGCATAACTTATAATGGAAAAATTGTTGCAAAGTCATATTTTTAAAATCACAAGTAATTTTAAAAATAATGTAATTTTATTTTCTTTTTTTTTAGTTATTCAGAGGAAGAGATAAAACAAATTTTGTTTAATGAAGTTATGCTCTTTCTAGTTTTAGTTTTTATTTAATTTTTTTATTATTTAAAAAGCTTTCCTTGGGACTTCCATGATAAAAGCTGAAGTTGTAGGTGAGGTTAGAGTCATTTGCATAGCATTTGTTTTGAAATTGATGTTGACAATGAAGAGGCTGCAGCCTTGCCCTGTTCCACTTCTTAAACCATAGTCTGTGCTGTAAAGCCTGCAAAAGTTGTAAGTTCTTACAAAGTTTTTTTTATAAGACATGGATTAATTTGCATTTTCCGTTGGTAAAATTCCAGTTGTCATTTCAAAATTGGTCTGGTGCTTAATGATTCAGGTTAGGTTGATGAATGATTGCCATGTAATCCAAATCCTTATTCTGCAATATTAGCGTAGATTGCTTGTTAAGGTCCATGAGTTGATGTTGACACAGGTGTAGGGACCAGTGTATCAGAATTGTAAACTACAGGATTTGAATTTGTGGAGATATTTAACTTTTCTCAGCATGCTGTGTTCATCTCAACTGTGTTTCATGATGTTTGAGGGCTTCAGGTGCACTTAAGAACTACAGGATTGTATTACTAATAAGCATTTTTAAAAGCTCTAATAAACCAAAAAACAGTGTTTAGATGTTGAAAAGTAAACTTAATTCTGTGGCAAAATAAACAATGAAACAGTCTCTTGGAAAAAGGGAATTAGGGAGGAAAAGAAGGGAATGAGGAGTTTCTGCTTCTGTTTGTGGAAAAAGCAGGGGAAATGCATGCACCTGAGTGAGTGATGTCTGAGGGTCTTTGTCAGACAAGTATTTTGTCTTGAGGAGTTCTGACAAGTTAAATTAACTTCAAAAGGCAAAAGTTGCAGGCTCTGTACAGCATCATAAGTTAAACCAGATTTTAACCTTCGTAGTTACATTATTCAAAAATGGATGTGGAACTATTTGGAGATTTTGATTTTTTGGCAGTATTTCTAGGATTTAGTATCCTGTCTGAGCCATGAAGTAAAGTAGATGGGTTTAAATTCAGCTAAAGAAAGTTGCAACTATATACAACTAAGTTGTAGTCTATAACATAAGTTTCCAACACAGGGGAGTTTCCTTTTGTGGAGAAGAGGTAAAGATCATGGGTTGAAATAAGAGAAATTTACTGGAAACTGCAGTGAAATAAGAAATGAATAGCAAAAGCAGCATTATTAGAAGGGTGTATAAGAGAGGTGAAAAGTTCACTTATGAACAAAAGCTCACCAAGGGGGAACCACAATATGGGAACTGCTGCCACCTTCTCCAACTGCAGAAAGAGTCCATTCCCCAGCCCTGGCAGTGAAGTGAGGTGATACAGAATAACTGCCCCTCCTGGCTGCTGCAGAAATTAACCCTGTGCTGGCCAGAACCAGGACGTTACCCACCCCTTATTCTATACCACCTACATCGTGCCCAGATCCTACACCTTCCAACTGCTGTGCTCCTGGCTAATTGCAACATGTATCAGAAACTCAGATTGGTGTATCTGAAGCAGTCCATACTCACTGTTCATGGTAGCTATAGCATGCAGTGACAGTGTCATTCAGCAGCCAGTGTTTTAAAATTTAACATTACAGGCTATTCTCACATAAGAATCAAATACCCTTTAGGTACACGTAATGTTCCCTGTCCCACTGCATTACCCACCAAGTGCACCCAGCTCTTTGCGCAAAAACATGGATGGGTTTGCCTACTCTGTGGATGGGTTTTGTCTTTGCCTGAGGAAGGACTAATTGAAGCTGTCTTCCTAACACATTCTTTGTATGCACCATAGGGACTTAATCCCTTTCTATGGTACATGGAAGCTCTGTTTCATCATGGCCAGCTCACTTGGTAGAGCTTCTGGTGTTAACTTTGCTGGTGGCCTTTGCTAAATGCATCTCCCAATGTTTGAAGGTCCTACCACTTACTGCTTTCAATGTGTTTTTTAGCAGTCTGTTGTACAGTTCAGTTTTCCCAGAGGCTGGTGTGTGATAGGGAGTATGATATATCCACTCCACACTGTGGCCCAGATGTCTGTGAGGCTGTTTTTGAAATGACTCCCATTGTCTGATTCAGTTCTTTCAGGGTACCATGTCACTACAGGAGTTGCTTTTCAAGGCCCAAGGTTGTGTGCCAGGCAGTGGTGTGAGGCACAGGGTATGTCTCCAGCCATCCACAGTGGTTGTTCCTGTCATTGTAAGCATGTAGAGCTTGCCGTGGTGGGTTTGTGGAAGTGTGATATAATCAATCTACCAGGCTTTCCTATAGTTAATTTTCACAATCATCCACCACACAACAGGGGCTTTATCCACTTGGTCTGCTTGATTGCAGTGCAGGTTTCACAGTTGTGGGTAACCTGGAGATACTGTCCATGGTTAAATCCAGTCCTCAGTCAGTATGTTGCATCTCTTTCCTGATCATGTGAGATACCATGAACCCACTGAGCCAGAAATATTTCACCCTTAGTTTGCCAGTCCAGATGCATCTGAGACATTTTTATCTTGGCAGCTTGGTCCACCCATTCATTGTTGCAGTGTTCTTCAGTAGCCCAACTCTTGGGTATCTGCATGACAGACTTTCACAGTCAGCTTCTCTACCTCAGCAGTGATTTCTTGCCACAGTACAGCAGCCCAGATGGTTTTCCCTCTCCAGTACCAATTGGTCTTTTTCCATCAGTTCAGCCACCCTCACAGAGCATTTGCTACTATGGGTGACTCATTGTACAGGTAGAGTGTTAGTCACTTTGTCTCATTCAGTGCTATCTAAAGCCAGCTACATGTCTTTTCAGCTGACTTGATCCACCTCGTCCATCAGTAGCTTCTGTGGCTTGCCTTGTAGAACTCTGTATGGCAGCTTTCCATTTTCAGTGTGTCCCTGTAATGCAGCAGGAACCATCAGTGACGAGACTCTCACTTTTCATTTGGTAGTAGCTGATCTCCTCAGCACATGTCCCCTTTTCCTCTTCCTTCTCTGATGATGATAGTTTGAAATTTTTGTCTTTGGGCCAGTTTGTGATGGCTTCCAAGATCCAAGGTTGATTGGGGCTTCCTGTTTGAGTTTGCTGTGTAACCAGCATGACCCACTTGCTATACATAGCATCATGTGTTGAAGGGACTTCTCCCTTGCATATCCAGCCCAACAGGGCAGTCAAGATGCCAGGAGTAGCTGTACTTTGGTACCAATTACTTCTGAAGCAACTCGACCCCCTTCTTGACTTGCCAGTATGTTTTTTTTAGTTGGGATGTAGCAGGCCTCAGATCTTTTCTATCCCGACTCCAGAACTCCAGGAGTTGTCCTTGAGTCTCCCCAGGTGCTCTTTACCAGACTACAGGAAGGACCATTCTCCCTGACTGCAGCATAGAGCAGATTTTTTCATGCCTTCTGTCTTGACTGGCCCAAGGGCTACTGCATGATCCTGTTTTGTTTAAAAGCTTGTTTTTCAGGACCCCATTTGAAATCATTCTTCCATGTCACATAATGGAGAGGCCTGACAGTGACTGTAATCTGGAATTTGCATTCTCAAAAACCCCACAGCACCTAGGAAAGATTGTGCTTACTATTTGCTCATTGGTGGGGACATAGCTGCTATTTTGTTCACCACATCCATTGTCCATCTTGCCATTTTACTTCTAAAAACTTAATTTCCTGGTCAAGTTCCTTGACCCCACTTTGCTTTATGGCAAAATTTGCCTTCTGAAGTTCAAGCATGTGTGGCACAGCAGCACGCAGTATTGGTGTGGCTTCATTCATGCCACGACAGTCCACTGTCAGTCTCCACTCTCCATTGAACTTACACACTGGCCATATGAGCTACTGAAGTATGAATTGAGTCTTGGTGGCGTTCCCTGGCTCTCCAGTTAGCAAATCATCTCATGGATGAGAGTCACAGAGTCTCAGTTGGTGTGGTATTGTCGATAGTGACCGGTTGTGGTGGCAGTTGGGTACCTGTTGTTCTTCAGCTTTCAGCGGTCTCACAACAGAAGGATCCTCTGACCAGCAAGGTGTTCAGCTGATTTCCTCTGGCTCTAGAACATAAATCCCAAATACCCAACAAATGCCCTTTCGGGTCCTTGAAATACCCTCGCCTGAAGTGATGTGTGCCAAGGATGCATGGTGCTTCTGGGTCAGTCACAGTGGGGTAGTTCTGTCATTCCTTCTCAGTCAGATTCACTTAGCTTCCAGTACAGTCAACTGTTGGGATCCCCCTGTCACTGCAGAAATACAGATGGTTTCTGCCCCTAAATATCTTAATGGTATCAGAGTACGTTGTGTGCTGGTGTCAACTAAAGTCTTGTCCTCTATGGGTCAGATGTGCCAGGCCATTGGATCCAATGATAAGATCCATTGGGCCAATAGATCTGATTGTCTCTTTCCCCCATCTGGCTGGGGGCAAGGCCCCTTTAATCCTGATCTAATAGTTCTCATTGCTCACTGCTTGTAAACATGAACTTGAGGTCCCTTCTAGGGGATTGGAAGTAACATCAGCTCTTCTGTTTGAGAACTTGCCCACTGAAAACTGGAGCGGCATTTGTCCTTGAAGGATTTCCTGTCATGATTGTTTTTCCACACATTCAGCTCATGTATCCATACTGCTAGGGCAGAGGTGGGTTTTCATCCCACTTCCTCATGTCCTTTGTTTTGCTCGCAGAAAAACAAGGTTACCTTGTCCTGTGTGTCTTCTCTTTTGAGTAGGGAGGTGCTTGCTCCCAATAGCAGAGACTTTGGTCTGTACTGGTAGGGCATGGGACATTTCCTCACTGACTTTATCAAGTCTATCCACAGTCTTAGACAGTCTCCACAGCTGAGGAGTGGGTCAAGATGATTTTCATATTGCTGAAGTTGGGTAGTCTCATGAAGCACTGTTTGTTCTCCTTTAATTGACATTAATGCCAGTGAGTTGGCATATGACATGCTCTGTACAAACTGCTGCCACATGGATTGTGTGTACTGGACCTGATCTGAATCTATAGGAGACTACTTGTTATTTGAATCTCTGTAGATTACCTCCAGCACATCTGATTCATGTACTGGATACTTTTTTCCATGGCATTCTACCTGCTGGGGTGCACTGCTAGATTGTCCTGGAAACAATACCTTCCCTTCTGCATGACAGCAGTCACCTCCAAATGCTGAGAATTTGTCTTCTTCCCGATTCCCTTTTCAATACCCATGTCCCAGGCTTCACTGCCATCTAGTTTCCTATCATGGGTCTTGATACCCCAGCATTGGAGCAGCTAGGTCACCAGGGGTTCATTTGACTGGCAGCTAAAATCTTTCTACGTATCTCACAACACAGAGACAGGGATTGGGTGATCATCTTTGGCCCTTCTTCTTCCTGCTGTTGTGAGGGTTCTACTTCCACTTCATCCCTCACTAACTGAAGTGATTAGATCTTAGGGGCAGCTGCTACTGGCACAGGGTTCTTCCTCAGGTTCAGCTGCTGTTTGAGTGGTGTCAGTACCAGTTTGTTTTCCTCCTGTTCTCCCTGGGGGACTCTACTATTGAACTGTGTCTGGTAAAGAGTAGTCAGTGCCCAACATACTGCAATGATTTGCTCCCCTCTGGAGATGTCACACCTTCCTCCTTGACCTGTCTGTTGCTTTGTCAGGATCCTGTAGTTGTTCAGGGGTGAACTTCCAAACCATTGAAGCAGGGAATTTCCCCCAAAACTGGCCCGTTTTCTCCCACATTCTATGCCAGTCATGACAATCCACCTGCAGACCTTGCTAGAAATCTCTCTCCTGATTCTAAATGTGGTGTGGGCCACACTGTCTCCTTAAGTGTGGTGCAGACTGTACTCAAGAGATATAGCAACAAGACCATGTTTTTATTAACAACCTAAGGAAGTCCAAAATTCTCAAAAGCTGGTTTAACAGACCTGAAAGGGACAAAGGGCATAAAAAGCTGGGGAAAATTACCTGCCCTGGTTCCCCCACAGACTAAGTACAATTTTGGTAGGCCGCAAAGGAAGGATAAAAGAGCATTACTGAACACACATTCCAAATGACCCTCATTGCCTCACGTATCATAAACTGGTCTCCCACAATACAGCAACACAGCAGTCCTGATCCCTCTCTCTTCCTGGTCTGAAAAAAGTTCCATGGTGGGCACAGAGGGCATATATAGGAATGTATACAGCCTTAGGTACCACAACCATGTGAGCAGACCAAGCAACATTGTGACCATTAACTCCCTGCCTAGTACAACAAATGCTTAAATCAAATTTGTTTCAAACCACTCTGGTCAGATTTGATTATCTCAACCCTTTGTTCCCCATTGGGTGACAAATAAAGCTGTTGAGGTTTATGATCAGTGTTCCCAAGCATTGTTCATTCATTGCTTCCTCCCTCTCCCCTGTGACAGGCTAGAGAGGAGAAGTGGAGGCACAAAAGGGAAAGATTGCATGTTGAGATAAGAAAAATTTACAGGAATCAGCAATGAAATACGAAATGAACACTAAGAGCAACAATATTAACGAAAGGGTGTACAAGAGAGACAAATCACACTATGCTGACTGGAAAACAACTCCCTTACCCCTGCCCCTGGGACTGAAGTGAGGTGGTATAGAATAACCAACCATTCTGGTTAACCAGAATAATAATATTCTGGTCAACTCCAAAAATTAACCTTGTCCTGGCCAAAACCAGCACAGCTACTTAATACTAACAAGAAATACTTGAATTTCTACCAGTGTTTTGCAGGGTTTTGTTTTTGTGGATTTGTTTGTTTGTTTGTTTTTGAGGTTTTATTTGGGGTGGTTTTTTTGGGGTTTTTTGTTTTTGGGTTTTTTTTCCAAAAACAGGTTTATAGCTTGAGTTTCAGTAATAATAACTTAATTTGTGTAATGCAGTGATGCTTTGAACAGTCATTTTACTGTGTCCTCTATGATGTTAAATACCAGTTCTAATGTGATGTACAGTCATAATCATGGAGATGTATTCTTTTATAGCATTTAATGTTTTGGTTTTGAGCTGTTAAACATCTCAGAAGATTGAAATGTTAGCATTAGGCATTATCCATTATCCATGCTTTGTATCCTTTCTCCAGCCTTAATAGGGTGATTGTACAAAAATATCTTTTATAGATACTTACTTATATTTTAACATATACTTAAAATACCTGCAATAATATAGCTGTGAAATAGTGTCTCCATATTGTCTGAAAGAAATTACTTGGCTGTATTGTGTAGATGCAATTCAGTGTGCATTTTTATAGCATAAAAACTCAAACTAAAGCAGTTTGACAGACCTTGTGGAATTCAGTGGTTTGAGTGACATGTTTTGAGTTCTGTTATTCGAGAAATAAGTGAATACCCAGGACTGGGTAGGTATAAGGTTTATTTTAACTGCATTGTTAGCTTGAGTTTGCCATTGATTCAGTGTTATTTTCTGTTCAGAACTGCAGCATGGGTGAAAAGCACTTGTGGCTGGTATGGTGGTATGGTTTGAGGGTCAGGTATTTGCTTACATGAGTGAATAATACAGGAGTGAGTTGCTTCTTTACTTAAAATAACTTAATATTTAACTGTGAAGACAAGCCTAAATACATCAACTATGTTTTGAAACTAGTGCTGGCAATTGCTCAGTACTCTTTTTTCATTTTGAAATGAGGGTGTTTTGGGGGTTTTTTAATGGTTGTTTTTCTGGTAAGGTTGTCAAAACTGTAGGTAGCAGGCTTGTACATATAAGTACTAATGTGCCCCGTTGTGCTTATTTCCCTTGCTTTTGTCTGCCAGTGTATCTTGATCTTATTTGGACTATGACAGATCCAAGTTTAAATTGAACTTTACATGTTTTTGTTTAGTATGGTAAGATTCTTGTTTGTTACATGTGTCTTGACCTGCAGTTGTCTTAATGTTTACTTTGAACACTGTCACATAAGATTTTATATGCAATACTTATAACAAAAACTTTTACTAATGCCTTAGTGTTTTAATGGTAACTAATACCTAATCAGCTGTCCTAGTTCACATGTTATTGAAAACCATATGAAAATTTTGTAACTGGATTTTCTTTTTTTCCCTGTCTTCAATCTTTGTAACCTATTTTGTCCCTTTTAAAGTTATTCTTGCATAAGCTCCTGGCTAAATGACCAGGTCCCTTCACAGATACACTGCAACCAACTCTGAGGAGACTGTAACTAGATATGGGCACATCTTTTTCAGAATTTTGCTTGAAACTCTAAAATACATCTTTGTGTCCTGGCTGTTGCATCTTTTCAAGCTTTCAAATTTGGATTCTTCAGCAGGTTTTCCTGGTTCAGATTTCTCAGCTACTTGTCTGGAAAAAGTTTTCTGGAGTATTTGTGACCTTTACAAACTATTTATACTGTAATAGCATGGAAGCAGAAATTCTCTTCCCAGTGAGATTAGAGATCTTGGTGAAAAGATTTACACATCGTCACTCACTTCTGTAATTTTTTATGTTTATTTTTTTGGGGTTCCCTAAATTAGTCTTGGAAGTTGCAGTTAAAGTTCCTGGAATACAAAAGCTGTTAGAAATTCTGTAACATTTTATTCTTATGTAGTAAAACAAAACAAGACCTTTTCACGTCTTTACTAATGAAGTCAGCATCATCTTACATTGACCATTTCTCCAAATAAAAAAACCAAGCACACCCTTAAAGTAAAAAAAACTTCCCAGCCCGTTTTCCCAATTAATTTAAACTTTTGCCTGAAATGTAGACTGTCCAGGTTGACCTTCTCTGCCCAGTTTGAGGTGGGTTTAAAATCCAGGTCTTCATTGCTGTAGGCAAACATCCTGCATGAGATGTTGGATCTGTAGCGTTACACTCTGCATCCAACTTCTTTGGTGCTGTAGAGGTGTTAGTCTTGGCTGAATTTGGGAGCAGGGGTCTTTGAGGGTTTAATGAGGATGAGGGAAGGGGGAGCTAAGATTGAAATATAATGGTCCAGGTTTGTTAAAGGAAGGATATTTGAAGTGACTGATGGTACACCTAATAGTGAGTTGACACACTTTCATTGAAGAGGTTTCTCATGGTATTGGAATGGAAAAGCAACTTTCTGTTAAGTGGAAGTCATGTTTAAAATTAATTAAATAATTTATATTCATCAGAACAAATTGCTGTACACTATAATTGAATTTAAGTACTATGTATTTCTGTGACTAGTAAGTGGTAATATTACCTAAAATGGTATTAATAAAATAAAGGATATAGGACATAATGCTTCAGAAGAAGCTGACAACTTAAAAATAAGTTATGGGCAGATAAATTTTTAGCTATTTTTCTACTCTGCTGTGGGGATGTTAACAGCACTGTTTTTACATTTCTAGTACAGCACATTATCCTTTCTAAATCCTCAGCAATATAGCTGGATTTTGTATGATAGACTTATATTTAGAGCTTCTTGTATTGGTCTCTTCATAAATGAGGCATGGCTTACCACCCTCCCCTCAAATTTGACACAGTAGCCTATATGTGAAATTTATGGCTCTAAGGTTTTTGTTCATAGTATATGTTCATACTATATAGAAAGATTGAAATCATAAATAAAAGTACAGAATGTGAGTGTAGGCACACTAAAAGGAACTATCAGTGTGGAATTTTTGGCCCATATTTGCCATAAAAGCTAAGGAAAAAAAATGTCCCATTTTTAATACTGGCTGCTTTTCATGCAGTATCTTGAAGTGGAAAAGTTGTGTGTGGGTGCTCGTAATAAATATGAGGTTCTGTACTGTAAATTGCATTAGAAACCAGCTATCTTCAATTTTTGTTCTACTAATGTTGTGAGTTTTTTTCTTAAAATGGTAGTTAGGCATTTGATTTTCTGAATTTGAGTATTGTACTAGTGAGTTGTCAGGTTATATTGGGGAAAATGAAAAATACTCTCTGTCTTCTGTTCAGAGTCTGCATCTGTGGACAAGTCTGTATCCCATTCTTGCACAACTCCTTCTACATCTTCTGCTTCTGGACTGAATCCAACTTCTGCGCCTGCTTCATCTGCTCCTACAGTTCCTGTTTCACCTATCCCACAATCACCAATTCCTCCATTACTTCAGGACCCAAATCTCCTTCGACAGCTGCTGCCTGCTCTGCAAGCCACCTTGCAGCTTAATAATTCTAGCGTAGATATATCCAAAATCAATGAAGGTAAGGATTCTTTAAAGTTCATGTCATCTCTCATTTACATACATTAGGGTATCATTGGATGCCAGGCTGTAGTAAATTAAAACCTTATTTTAAATGAAATGTGAATGAATGAATCCCTAGGTAAAGTGGAGATTTTGTGGGTTTTTTTCCCCATTAAAACTCTCAACATTTAAGGTTTTCAAATTGATAAATGTTGATGTACATGAGCAGTCCAGTTGAGACTGGTGGCTTAATCTCTGTATCAGCATTTGTCTGTTGCACAAAATTTCGTTAGAGCTCTTTGTTCTTTTGTTTCATGCACTGTTCTTTGTTTTCTGTAGTTTGTGCTGCTGTTCTGTTAATGTGTGTTGCAAATAGTGAAACTTCTAGGGGTTCTTAAATCTTGTTGCCTAACAACTTTTTTCTTTAGCATAACAAGTTAGCCTCTCTGAATACAGATAGTGTATCAGTAACTTTGCTGACCAGTGAGATTTTGTACATTTAATCGGTGGGTCCCTTAGATTTTTGTCACATTGACTTAGTTTGTTAGAAGTCAGTTTATCACTTACCTACAGTGCCTTTTGCTGCAAGAGCAGGTAGAGTTGATGTATTTCGAATGCGGTTTTATATAATGTGTCTGCATGTGACAGGTTACTTTGATAAAGTGGTGTAGGATTTTTTGTTTGCTTCTTGTGTACAGATCACCAATTTAAATAGAAAGTAAAACATTTCCTTGTAGTGCTGAGAGTTAATTGTCTTTAATTTTCTGAAAGTGCAAATCAAGTGAAAATATGTACAAAATATTCTGTATCTTGCAATTATATATCAGCAAGCATTTTGTCTTCGTTCAGTACTAATAGGTGAGTAGGTCACTGGTTTCTTTTTCCTGTGCAGGGAGAAGCTTTAAAACTGTAGTGCACTAGGTGGGACTGAAAAAAGGAGTGTTACAGTTGTGTTGGAAAATGAAAGGTCCACTCAACTCCAGTTCTATTTTATTAAAAAGCTACCTGGTGCAATTTCTAGTAATTTTCTCTTACCATAACTGAGCAGCAGCTGTGTATGTCTTAGAACAAGAGTGTTCAGAATTACTCTGATGGCAGGAGGGCCTGGCAGTGTCCGTGTGGGCAGAGGGACTTTACCTTGCACAGCAGGGCTGCCCTCACTGTGAACGTGATTCACAGTTATTCTGTGCTTGAGCTGGTGAGTCAGTTTTTTTCAGGAGTGTGCATGGCTGGAATGTATGTTCAGGAAGTATCCCACAGAGCCTGTAGACCTTTTGGGAAAGGTTAGTTCAGAAGCTTGTAGTTCAGGGTCTTGTAATCTCATAGTGCAAGATAATCTTCCTGTGTTGTGCAGTTTTAAAATGGTTAAAAGTGATTGGTTTTTTTTACTAGGGGGGATGACATGGGACAGCTAAAGCCAGAACAGATAAGGGTTCTGGTTTTTTTGTAAGAATCACAGATTTTAAACTTGAATGATGCTTGTTTTCCTCTTGAGCACGAAATCTGCCCTGTGTCTCTTGTAGTGAGTTAAAGTGATTCTGCGTTTCGCTTTTTTAAAAAAATTTTGTAGTGTAAAAAAAGTTACACACATTCTGCTTACTACAGTAGCAAATTGAACAAATTTTCTCTTGCTGTTTACAAGAATTATTACTGATCCATAAGGTCAAGTGAAAGAGTTGAAGTTTTTTTTTTTTAAGAATTTTTGTTAGTGTCCTGAAGTTAAATCTTGTAAAGAAAGAAATTGCTAGACATTCCAAGTCAACTTGAAATCAAGTAACTGAAAATTCAGGTGGATCTTTGGTCATGGTAGATACGGGAAATAAATCTGAAAGAAAGTGTGCATTAAATGTAATTAACCAGTTTGAACAGTTGAAAGTGGTGGTCTAGAATTGTCAGTAAAACAGAATGTTTGTTTTCAGTTCTAACAGCAGCTGTGACACAAGCCTCTCTGCAGTCTATACTTCATAAAATTCTTACTGCTGGACCATCTGCTTTCAATATCACCTCCCTAATTTCTCAAGCTGCACAACTGTCTACGCAAGGTATTCACAGTCTTTTTTTCACTTATGTAAATTTGTTACACAGCATTTTAAAAAGGCTGATGCAGTTGTAGAATCTGAATCATCATATCTTTGGCCACACGGTGTGGAGAATGTTGAATGACTTCTTTTTCCAAAGAGAGGATAAAAACTTGTTATTGAGGAGCAGGAACCTGACACACAACTAAGTAAACATGCTTTTCTGTCTCACCTTTTGAGATTTTCTTTGTATGGTAAGTAATTCTGTATGAGTAATGTGAAACTTCAGTGAGACCATCTCAATTTATTCTGGACTGGAATTAGGTGTTATTTAACATATAAAACTCAACTCTTCCTTACTTCAACACCCATCTTGTGACTCTTGGGGGATGGGCTTTAAATTCTTAAAAGTTTACTCTGTATGGTGGGGGCCTTGTTTTTTTCATCTTCCAGCCAAGATACTGTTTCAGGTATTTTCAATATGCTGTGGCTTGTAACTTCATAAAAAAACTTCAAAACTTAGATTTAGAAACTTAAATCTAAACAATAAATTTACCTACAATAAATGAGTAGGTAAACAGTACTAATGGTAATTTTTAGCCATGGTTGGGGAACTGTTGGTATATGCCTAGAATTGGTTAATAGGTTTCTATATAAACTGTTCATGCTTTCTTTTGGTTAAATCAAGTTGAGCATTCTAAAATAAGAGTCACAAATGATTGAGTCTCTTGTTTAAAAAAACATTTCCTAATGGCTTCTTCTCTTTCCCCCTCCCCTGAAATTTTAGAACTGGGGAGTTTAGGGGAAATACAATTCCTTAGCTAGGATTGTTGAACATTTCATTGTTCTAGTTGCTCACAGTGAACATGTTTATATATCATCTAATACAGCATACTCCAAAGTACCAAAAAAATCTAATTCACATTTAAGATAGGAAATTTTTTTATTAAAAGGAAGTTTTTTCCTTTACAGCTCAGCCATCTAATCAGTCTCCAATGTCTTTAACATCTGATGCCTCATCGCCAAGATCATATGTGTCTCCAAGGATAAGCACGCCGCAGACTAACACTGTTCCACTTAAGCCTTTGATGACTACGCCACCAGTATCATCCCAGCAGAAGGTAAGTTCCTTTTCACTTATGCTAAATTGTAGTAAGAAGCCATTACACATAATACTAAGTATTGCTCCTATATATCCATGTGCTTAACAGTTGTATATAGGATGATAAAATATGTATGTTATCTTTCCCAATAGAAACAAACAACTGGAAGTAATCACTTGACTGTATTTTGGCAGTGCAGCTCCAGTATGAAATCTAGTTTACTTCTCTTGAAGAAATTCCTTATGCTGGTTTCAGAGGCTGTCTGGGGATATTACCAAGGCATCACTATTCTAGCGTATTTAAATAGAAACAAAAACATACTTCAGAGGCAACAGCTGACACAATTCTCTAGACGTACCCAATAAAAGATTTTCAGAATGGAAGAGAACTTCCTGAGGAAATTAACTTGATGTAGTCTCAGATTTGGTTTAGAAATGTTCTAGGTGCTTACAGTTCAATAATGTAATGTCCCTTTCCCTTCCTGCCCCCTCACCTCTGTTCATTCAGAATTCCTTCATTGGATCAGTAACTAGGAAATGTAAATTGAAGGGAGTGTATAAGCTCCTAAGGTTCTTTCTGAGAAGCATTACTGTAGGCTTTGGGGTGAGACACCCCCACCTTCCTAAAATCTGTGTTCTCCATCACTACCCCTGGTTAGCTAAGGTGTCTTTTTCTCAATTTTCTGCTCACAAGCGTACCTCTAATAACTTGGCTGCCTTTGAGGAATACTTTTCAGGAGAACATATTGCATTCCTCATTATATTCAAAATGCCTCATTTTCTTTCATCAGATTTTTTTCATGAGTACAAAGAAAATTAAGGTACTCTCCCAATTTCTTGTGATTCACAATGATACATTGAATTGCAAAAGCTTCATGTGTGTAAAGGTACTGGTTGTTACCTTGGTTTCTGCCCCTGGATTGCATCCTCAAGCTGTGTTCACATCCCATAGCTAGGTGGCAAGTAATGGAATTATCAAATAGCAGGGTTGAGATATTTGAGATTATATTGAGAATCCTGAGATGTGAGAAAGAATCTTAAGTTAGGTACTGTTGATAACTGGAAGTAGGTCTCTTCTGGTCTTTACAACCCAGACATTGTTTGTTAGTCTCAGAAGTAACAAATTTTGGTTCAGCAGCAGCTACTTTACCAGTTCAGTAGGGAAAGAACTGTCTTGATAGTTCCTGTATTTATGTAACTCAGTTTGTGAACTGGGAACTTAGATGGTGATAGCTCCAATGTGAACATGTCTGTTTTGGTAGCCTGTTGGATATATCAGTCAGACTAGCTTGTCCAGTTTTAAGGTTTGAGGTAAATTGTGCCTAATCAAGATGTGGTGCTATGCTGGGACACAGTTGGTTTTAGAGCAATGGGATTAGGGCAGACCAAGCTGAACTGACCCTTTGCAAGAAGAGCCCAGTGCCAGATGCACAGATATTTGAGCTTGCTGTGGCACTGCAGCAGTGCCATTGGCACAGTACTGTTGGTTAGGACTGCTTGAACATGTCAGTACTGCTTTCAGACTGAAGCTGGTGTGTCTGCCTGCAGGTGTGCTGTGTGCAGCTTGGGGGTCACAGACTCCAGGAGCCTGGGTATCACCTTTTGCCTTTTAACTGTGCCTGTATTGTGTGATCAGAAACTGTTCTGAATTTCTGCAAAACAGCTGTGTAATGCACTTAGCACAAACTGGTCAAGCTCAGTGAGGATGTTGCGGTTGGTTGGTTGGTTGGTTGAGTTGTTTTTTAAATTTATTTAACCCTTACTGTTTTTCTGTTTCTGGTATATGTATTTACAGTCTTTGAAACACTTAGAAAACATGGAATAGTTGAGAGGTTTTGCGGTTCATTTATCTTAAAAATTCCACTTTTTCTTTAAGGTTCTTTTTTTGTTGGTTTGTTATTTTTACCAACCAGGGAGCTGGTTACTTTACCAGTTTGGATCTGCAGCATGATTCCATTATTGCTGTTGGACTTTCCTTTTGAAATTGTTCTGTTTGAACAGCCTTGATGGTTTAATGTCTGCTCACAGGCCGAGCAAAATGCAGGCATTAATAGCAAAGCTCTTCATGCTATACATTTCATAAAGATACTTGTGTAGTCTGTTCTCACAAATCAGTTTACAAACTACTGCTGTTTCACTCCACTCAACTATATAGTTCTGTTTATTTCAACAGCAGAGTGATCCTACAGTTATCTTGCTTTTTCCTTTTAGTACCATGAGCATTTCATGTACTACTCAGACTTTTTTAGTATATACCTATTAATCAAAAAAAGGAACACATTTTCATTTTGATGATTTTAAAAGGTGACTTTTCCTCTTACTCATGTAAGTGTTTGATTTTGCATTAAGACTCCCCCTTGTGTATTTGAATGAATCAAGTTATGTCTTGAGTTTAGCAGATAGTGTCTGACTTACCATCTGTGGTTTGTTTCACAGAAGTCTGTTTCTAAAATAGAGAATTTCTGGAGGTTCAGGTGACCACTAATTAGCTAGTAATCTACACTAATGTGAAGTCAGCAAATGCCAGACAGGCTGGACAGTTTGGGGTTTTTTGTCATTATGGATCCCTAGAAGCCGTTTTTTCTTTGCTCCCTCCCTTTTCTCTTAAAATTGTTAGCTTGATTTTGTGGAGTGGAGGATAAATTTTGAAGCTGAACCTCTCTTGTATATACTTTTAAAATTGACTGAAGTATGTAAAACCTTGGGCAAGAAGTATCTTGAACTTAATTTGCTGTAAATTAAACATTATTATAGTCCCAAACTTCTCATCCTGATATAGTCCAGAAATTCAAAGAGAAGACTGTATCTTACTGCTGGTATCTTAACACCTTGCATTGAATGTGTACTGCAAAGGAAAAGCAAGAAGGTACTGATGACTATTTTTGTAGACACCTGTGAGTTTAGAACTTGGAGAAAAGGGAGCAGCAAGCTGATAAATATGGTTTAGATTTTCTTTTCGTTTTTGATAGAGATGTTTTTAATGTGCTTGTGATGTAATTATGTTCTTGACACTGTGTAATGTATTTTCAAGTAGGGAGCTCTTGAGTATGTACATGAAGATTTTATTTGAACAACTCTTCTGAGGTTGAAAATTAGCTCAGTGCTCAGATGAAAGATACAGTCAAAAGTAATATTGAATTGAACTGTTGTGCCTAATAAGCTTGCAGTATTTTGGCAAGTCACGTGGGTCTAAACTTGCTTCTGTTATGTCTATTAATAACTCCTTCATAGTAAAAAAAAATCTTTCTGTCGCAGCTGTGGAACTAGAATTTTTTTTTCAGAAGAACACCCTGTAAAGAGAATAAAAATTGTGTCAACAAAAGGCCTCGTATTAAAACCCCCACAGGTGTTGAAACTAATTTCCTTGGTTTCCTCTATTTCTTAACACTTGCTCTTTACTGTGGAGGAATTCTAATGAAATTTTGAACTTTGCAGGTTGCTACTCCAGGTGTTAAACAAGGACCAGCTTCCCAGGCAGCACCTCAGCAGCCAGTAATAGCTGACAAGCAGGCGGGTCACGAACCTGCCTCTCCACGAAGTCTTCAGCGTTCAAGGTACATTGGAATGCTCCTCTGTTCTGTCATTAGCTTTTTATCTGCATTCAGTGTGTGTTGTATGTGTTGCAGTTAGTGGACTCTTTGGCCCATTTATTGAACATAAGATTTAACTGCTGCTGCTGAGATGATGATGCTGAATTATATGTAGTTATTACATAGTTAATGTGGTAGATTCTCCATTTTTGGGGTAATCATTTAGACCATTCTCACAGTGGCAAAGTGGAACTCATAGTTGTGTTCTGTCACTTTGGTGGCAATTTTACAAGTGATTCCTTGTATTGTGATTTCAGAGTTGGGAGTTTCTCTGTGTAGTTACGGAATCTGTGATTTACTTAGTGTTAGATGTTTGTAGTATCTTGCTGTTGTGTAGTTTGATTTTGAAATTGGCATGATTTTTTGGTTTGTCAAGTGATTTTACTGCTCTAATGAAAAACATCAAAAATAAGTAAGTTTCACAAATACTTTCCTTGGCCAGACTTTTTTGTCAGTATTGCAACTTACTCAGATATTGCATGATACCAGCATTTAACCATTGACTTGGTTCCAGGGGCTGTAACCAAATATCTGTCATGAGATCCTTTTGTGATGGAGTCATGGTATAGAACTGTGGCAGGAAGAGATTGACTTTTTTAGAGGTTCTGTAAATCTACAATTCTTAATAACTGGATTTTTAGAGTGGTTGAATAAGTTGTGGTATAGTATTAAAAAAAA
This sequence comes from Catharus ustulatus, assembly GCF_009819885.2. Taxonomy (NCBI): domain Eukaryota; kingdom Metazoa; phylum Chordata; class Aves; order Passeriformes; family Turdidae; genus Catharus; species Catharus ustulatus. The sequence continues at coordinate 16,117,999 of NC_046221.1, read as the reverse complement.
CCAAAAAACCAGAACCCAATACTCTTGCATTGTCAGCATACATGAAGCTACATGTGGTGGTGCTTTCCAGATCATAAAATAGTGAGGTCCTTTTATCTGCCCTTCTGGGACTAATTACAAAGGGGACTTTTGTTTTCTTTGTTGGTTTTGGCTGTTTTTGTGGGGAGAAGGGATTTATTTTGTGTTTCGAGTTTTTTTGGGAGACTGGGTTATCTGTTATGTGCTTGGCAGTCCTATCCCAGAAGCTGGCTTTACTGGAGACCCTGCAGTATTGAGGTACAGTTTGAGGTACAGGCACAAGCAAGTCAGAAGTTCAGAGTTTTTGATGTAGGCTGTTTTACAGACACTTGATTCTAATCTTTGTCAGATTACAAGCCTGTAAGTCATATATCTCTTTTAGGAGAATAAAGGCAAAGTGTCCAGCTCCAGTCCTAGTAATTATGAATGGTGCTATTTAAATCTTTCTGAATTACAGTACCAAAGATAAAAATTCCACTTTGCAGCAAGCTAAGCTTTTTTTATGAGGAGTTGGTGAGGTTTTGGGGGACATCTCTCAGTCACAGGCACTTTTATTCTTTGCTCATCACCCTTTCCCCACAGGGAATCTTCTTAGGAAAGACAGTCTTTTTCTGGGAAACCTTTACCATGACTTGCAGTCTGTGTGAGTTGATACTGGTGGGCATTTGGCCTGCTAGTCCATACCCACCCTCCCTTTGCATTACATGACTTTACTCGAGCATGACCCTTCCCTACAGTGAGTTTGGGGATCTGGTGTCCCTCTGCAAACCATTGCTCTGTTTGGCATCAGCGTTTTGGTGGAGGAAGCGGAGTTTGCCCCAGCACTGCTGAAGCAGGAGCATTGTGCAGGTAGCACAGTCTCCTGGCTGAGGGGGAGGCAGAGATGGATACTGAGACACTGTTAGTATTGTTCAGTATCCTGTATCTCTTAAATTAATACACAGAAGAGTTTGTGACTCTTCTGTATGGTGCATTGTTCATGTGATTTCATTTTGCTTTGGAAGTGTCTCATTCCCAACAAGTGGAAGATTAAGGAATAGGTGACTTGGAAAAACGTGTGTGACTGATATTTTCTTCAGTTGAGTGCAGTGGAGCTGAATGAAAGTGGACCAGCTCAGATGGATTTACTTACCTGCAAAAGATTTGCTGCATCCAGGCAGTATGTCTGAATTGATAGGGAGCAGATGATTCCTTTGTAGGTGAAAGCAGTCAGTTGGATTGGGAATTGCTCTTGGGAGCTAATGTCCTTTACTTTTATAGGAGTGAACAACAGTTTAACAAACTGAACTGTGGACAGATGGTCCAAAATCTTTTTAGCTCTGTGAATTAAGGTTGCATTTTTCTCCAGCTTAAATACAGATTAATTGAGCAGAAGTTAATCATAACTACATTTCCTTGGTCATTAAAAAATTTTAAGCGAATGGAGCTAAAATTATTCTTTACTTGTTGGGTTGGACACACTGTGTAAGAAAACCTGAGTAACTATTGCTGAATTTAAAGAAGTGAACATTTCAGCCATTTAAATTGGGAAATTAACACAGTGCAGGCATACAGTGAGTCTGTCTGTTAGAGATTATTCCAAAGATGCACCATGAATTATGGCTACTTTAAAATTGAAACTAAATGAGTACTTCAATAATTAATAGTTTCATCAGGTTGGTAGCTTTACCTTGGGAAAGTGCTGTGAAGGGAGGTATTTAATTCCCTTTTTTGTAGATTGTAATATTCTGATGTTTGTGGTAGTATATTTCAGAACCATCGTGTTCTTGTACCCTTGTTACAGATATTTTTGCCCCTCTGGAGGCATTCTGTTACTTGTGGCATAGTCAGTCTTCAAATCAGCTAAGGCAAGTGTTTTCCTTTAGTGAAGCATTTGTAAATACTGTGGTAGTTTGGAACAATCATTGCTGCATTCGTAGCTCCCCCTGCTGCTAACATAGCAGTGCCTAGGATATTTTGTGACAGTGTTTTAGTCATAATTAAGATACTTTTTGAAAAACCCACATATTTTATTTATTTATTTTCTGAAACACTTCTGATGTGTTAGTTATTTTTACTGATGAAGTAGAAGACAGGTTGATAAATGAAGAGGAGGCAAGTCACAGGGGAAACTTAATTCTGGTAGAAGTAAGGAATAAATAAGGTTATGCCTGAATTCTACTTAGTTAATAAAAGTAACCTTTCTGTGCACCATCACTATACTGATGCTAAATGAACAATTGAAACTAAGAATAATTTACTTTGGAACTGAATGCTGGTTGTGGTCTACTTTGGTCCCAACTTAGAATACTTGCCAGTCTTGAATTGCTAAGGGCTTATTTAGGTGGTGTTTTTTTTAATGTATCTCAGAATATCTTCTTCTGATATTTGACTACTGTTAACGGTGATTTTTTTTCCTCATGTCTAATTAGAATTTCCCGTGTTACAACTTACCTGTGCCTCTTGTGCTATCTCTGAGAAGAGCCTGTTCTCCCCAAAAGTAGTAAAAATCTGTAAAGATCCCTCAATCCCCTTCCCCTCAGCCTTCTGTTCTCCAGACTGGATAAACTTTAATGTGCATGTGCTTCAGCCCCTTAGTCATCTGTGTGGTCCTCTGTCACATTTCTTTGCTGTAATAGTTTAGTTCTTGCCCAGTTTTAAGCTCCCACTACACAGTGCTCCAGATGCTGTGAATCTCATAAGCTCGGAAATGAGGGGAGGAATTGGTTTTTTTATGAAGAAGTGCTTCATCCCTCCTGTCGACTTGGTGACTCTCTGGCTTTGTTCCAACAAGTCCATGTCAGATGTCCAGTCTGCTGGCTGTAGTTGTTAATGCTGTAATACTTTGCATGTGTGAGTTGATTAGGATAAATGTCTGGGCACTGGACTAGAAAGATAGTTGTATTTTGTAATGATGTTGTCAGTCTGCAAGGGGATCTTGAAGGTGATGAATCAAAAGTCTTTTAGAATTTGGTTCTCCTTCATAATACTTTCTTCTTGCCTGCAAGTGATATAAAGTTTTAAGAAATAGACTGAAATTATGGCCTGTGTTGAAAAGCTTCTGCCAGTGATAGGCATGTACTTACACAATTAGTGCTGCTATTTCTTAGTATATGTAGTGCCAAAGAACATTTAACTGTGAAGTACCGTCACTTACGCTGAGTATCTTCCAGTAAAGCAGTCAAGTTTGGTGGCTATAAACACACTGACTGCTCCTGTGATACTACTTCTGAGTGCATTCAGGGAAAGATGTACAATGTCACAAAACCATCTAGGTTGTGGTTTTTTGGCATGAGTAGTAAACTCCTCAAATCCCATATGGCTTTATTTTCAGATTGGGACATCAGGTGTTGTTCCTAATTCTTATTGTGGCAAACCTCTGTCGAATAAACCTGTTTGACTCCCATCTGATACATCATTACTGAAAATCTTAGGGTTGCAACTGTTTGAAGGAAAACCATACATGTATGTATTTTCTATCCAGTACCATCTAGGCACAGCTTGCATCTCTTGAACAGCTCTCAGAGTTAAAAAATAAACACAGAACCCTCCCAAACAACAAAAACCTCCTGTTACTTGTAGCACTCAGGCAGTTCCAGTAAAAGTTAGAGGTTTGTAGAAAGGTGGCACAGGTTTCGTTTACCAGAAGTATTTACTTGTGGTTGAGCACTTTATGCATTTTTGTGCCTGGAAGCAACAAATTTTCAGTGTTCATTTCTCTATGGGTTCACATGTGTTTTTAAATGCTCACTTGCTTTTTTTAATTCTTTCTTCTAGTAGTCAAAGAAGTCCATCACCAGGTCCAAATCATACCTCTAGCAGTAGTGCATCAAACTCAACACCTGCGCCACAAAATACATCTGTACGACCCACATGTTCATTAACACCTACGCTAGCAGCACACTTCAATGAAAACCTTATAAAGCATGTTCAAGGCTGGCCTGCAGATCATGCAGAAAAGCAGGTGAGTGAGTACTTCTGTGCTTTGTAACCTGTGAGAGTGCATAATGTGTAGCTTAAAATTTGTGTTTCTTACTTTTTTTTTCTTTTTTGTGTTTTCTTACTTAATTTGTGTTGCTTTTTCTAGGAATTAAAAGTATTAAAACACTTATGCTTGTCCTTAGCCAGAAGAGAGGAGAGGAAAGACAGATTAGGCCAGACCTGCAGATTTTATATATGTTTGCCTTTCAGTGGTTAGGTATTTTCAGTCTCACTTGACGTGTCAGTGCATTTGAAATTCCCTCAGATAAGTAGCTATCCTCATAACTATTTTGTTACTGCTAAAGTTGTGTTGAAATTTGCAGAGAACACAGAGTTCAACATATTTTTTCATAATAATATTTTAGTTATGTGGAAAATGTTATAAATTAGGTACAGAGTTAAACTATTTGAGACTACTCCACAGTTCAGTTACAGTTAGTTCTACACAGTGAAGAAGATACTCTGCCTTGTTTGTAAACTGATGTAGAGTACTCAGACTGAATTTGGGTTATTTTTACATATTGGGAAATCCCGTTGAACTGCCATCAATATATTATAGCTAATTGCATTAAACCTGTTCTGTGTAGTAACACAAGGAAACTGGATGCATGTCAGCTGCTTGGAATGTATTTATTACTCAAAGGAACCACACTGGTTATTGAATCTAGTTCAGTTCTTTCCCAGGCAGCTCTATCTGATGCAGTCTGTTGGGGGTAATAATCTTACTTAGCCCAGTTTACTTTGGTCTTTTAAAGAGTTGTTGCATGCTGGCACAAGTCTGCAGTGGAGACTTCTGGGTAGTAGCTTGCAAGATGACTTTCATAAGCACAGTCTAAACTGAGACTCTGTTAGGATTTTTGCTGCTTCTTACTGTGTTTTTTTAAATCAGTTTCAAGACATTACCAGCCTGTACTGAGTCAAACATGGAGCTATTGCTGTGGAGTATCTTCAGGGAAATGGTGTAGCACAGGCACTTATCTATTGCCTTGGTCTGTAGTTCTGGAAGTATTATTTTTACTGTGTACTGAATTCACAAGTATCTTAATACAGAAAACAGATTTATGCTGTGCATGGGTTTTGGGGTCTTGTTGGTAATAAAATCTCAGCTAATGCTAAGCAGTCATGTACTCAGTTGGGTACTTCTCCCTTTGTGCTACATGCTATGTGCTGTATTGTCCTGTCCACTATTTCAGATGACTTCACATAGTAGTGCACCTAAGTGGGATGTTTGCTATAAAGGTGAATGAAAGTATAGGTGC